>NC_086317.1:403410433-403710433 GCF_036172605.1 Pelobates fuscus
TTTCCTGTATAGGATAAGATTTCCAATAGTATCCCAAAAGACTTCCTCTTGTCTTCCACACAGTATAAGCAAAAAAAAGAATCACACAATTCTTCAAACCTCGATACAACCTAATGGGAACCCCACCAGACAATCAATTAACTCCACCAAAAAGAAAGAGATCAGAGGAAGATCTCAGGAGGGAGGACTTCCTGAGAAAAGGGAATTAGAGAAACAATATGGAATCTATAATTAAACAGATATAGAATTAACTGATACAGATTTAAAAGCCCTAAATAGAGGATTAAAATTTGCCCCCAATCAAAAAATGAACCATTTTAATACATATATAGACCTCCAAAAATATATTAGAAAAATGACATTGAAAATATTTTTCTTAAAAAGAGATTCAGAGGTTGTTACTTATCCAGACGAAATAAGTGGTAGTCATTATGATAAATTCAAAAGAAAATCCCAATGTTATCCTGTAGGAGACAAAGGTCCCTTTTTGGAAACCTTTAACAACATGGTATGCCATGATTTAGAAAAATTAGACAGAGAAGAGGCCCGGAGGGGTAACAAATACAATATGAGCAAAGAGGAAGTGGCCGGCATAACTAAATTACAGAAAATGGATAATATAATTATAAAAGAAGCGGACAAGGGAGGAGCCATAGTAATTATGACCAGAGAATATTATGTAAATGAAGCCTTTAACATCTTAGGGGAAATAAATACATATATTAAACTCACTGATGATCCAACTAAAAGGTTTAATATTATTCTTAAATCTCAATTAAATCAAGCACATGAGAAAGGTATCATTTTCAGAGAAAATAAGGAATATTTATTTAACAATTTTCCCGTAATTCCAATATTTTATTTTTTGCCCAAATTACACAAGAACCCAGTAACACCACCCGGAAGACCCATTATTAGTGGTATTAATTCTATATCTGCCCACTTATCAGAGTTTGTAGATCATAACCTCCAGAAATATGCTCAGGAAGCACCCTCTTATTTAAAGGACACATCGCACATCTTAAGAATAATGGAAGACATCACTTGGAAACAGGATTTCATTTGGGTGACTATAGATGTTGCTTCATTGTATACAATCATTAAACATAATAAAGGTTTAAATGCAGTGGAACGGGTCATGATGGAAGATGAAAATGTCTCAACAGATTTTCATGAATTCATACTTAAGAGCATTCATTTTATTTTGAAGCATAATTACTTCTTCTTCGATGATTCGTTTTATCTCCAGATTACCGGGTGTCAGGATCCCGCGGGCGGCTGCAAGGGGAGGCTGCAGTCCGCTCGCGGCACTCACCCTCCAGCCGTCCGCGGTCCCCTTCTCCACGTGGGCTCGGCGAGCGGCATCCCTCCAGCCTCGGATGCCGCCCGCGTCTTCCTCCACGCCCCCCAGCGGCAGCATGCATGACGCTGCACGCTGGAAGACTGCCCAAGATATGTCACGCCGGGGTCAGTCACCTGACCCGGCATTAAAGGCACAGTGCCTCAATCACAGTGGGGCGTTTAGATATCTCCCACGTGTGATTGTTAATTCTGATTGGAAATTATCCAATCAGAATTAACCTGATGGTTTAAATACTTACCTTTCCTGTTCCTCCCTGCCCTGTTGTGGTCTTTGCTTTATAGTATTGATACTGAACGTGTGCTTTCTGGTTACGTACTCTCTGGCTTGTTATACTGACTTTGTGACTTTCTCCTACCCTTTGACCTCGGCTTGTTTCTCGTTATTCTGTTTTCTGGTTCCCCTTACTCGGCTTGTTCTCCTGAGTATTCTTTGTGTGCTTAGCCCGGCCACTCTAAGGTCCGGTACTGCATACTTTCTGTGTGTGTGTATGTGTGTGTTAGCGTGTTGGGTTCTCCGAATCGTGACACCGGGACAGCAATGGGGACCAGGTTCGCCCCCAGCTATGCCAACATATACATGCGTGATTGGGAATCCAATCACGTATGGAGGGGGCATGGCTGGGCTGCGAACCTGGTCCTATGGAAGCGTTTTATCGATGATGTAATAATGATCTGGCAGGGCTCACGAGAAGAACTACAACTTTTCCTTATCTATATAAGTCTAAATGATTATGGATTAAAATTCACTTATGAGATAAATGTTAAAACAATCAATTTTTTAGATATATGTTTTTTTTGTAGAAGATCAAGTCATTCAGTCCAAATGTTATTTCAAAAAAAACAGAAGGAAATAGCTATATACATAGGAAAAGTTGCTATGAGGAAAAATGGTTGGAGTCTATTCCAAAGGGGCAACTTATGAGAGTAAGGCGAAATTGTTCTAAATATCTAGATTACCAGGAACAGGCTAAACATCTGAAAAATTAATTTATAACGAAAAAATATGAACCAACATTATTGGAAAAGGAAATTGGAGAAATTGGAAGGCAAGATAGGAAGAAGTTAATGACATCTAAACCAAAAAAGGCAGTTAAGAATAATTACCAATATTCATTTGTCACACAATATAACACTAATCATTGGAGAATAAAAAAGATTCTATATAGACATTGGGATATTTTACATAAAAAGATCCAATATTGGTAAAAGCACTACTAGAAAAGGCAACAATTATTTTTAGAAAAACAAAAAATCTAAAGAATGTATTGGCCCCAAGCTATGCGTTAAAGGTCCAGCGAAAAAAGAATGAAACAAATATAAAGAGTTTCAACCCATGTAACTCATGTAAGGCCTGTAAGAATCAAAGATATATACAGAAAAAAGAATTCAACAGTACAATGACTAAAGAAAAATTTAAGGTGAAATCCAATATAAATTGTAATACCAAAAATGTAGTGTACATGTTACAATGCCCATGCGGGAAACAATATGTAGGAAGAACTTGCAGGAAATTAAAAGAAAGAATATTAGAACATCAGAATAACATCTGAAAAAAATCAACTAAACATATTGTTCCAATTCATTGTAACAACTGCAGCAAGTTCAACTGGTCAGGTTTTTCCTTCATGGGCATTGAACATGTTGAACCCTATTGGAGAGGGGGCAATCTTGCCAAGAGCCTCTCACAAAGAGAGACCTTTTGGATTAATAAATTAAAAACTTTGCAGCCCTATGGATTAAATTTGGACATAGATTTGTGGAACTTTTTTGAAGATTAAAAAACCTTTTTTTTTTTTTTTTTGTACCTTCTTCTCTATACTTCCTTTGTAAATATTGCATTTTTTCTGTGGCTAATAAGACTATAATATCATCTTTTATGTAGATCCAGGCTACTATCTCTATCCATAAAAAAATAAAATTAACATATATTTTGAATCTAATAGATCCAAATTAATGAAATTCTTGGGGCTTAATAAATTGAAAGAATGGAACTCATAATAGGCAAATTTTATATTTTTTGGAATTTGTAAATGGCATGCCTTGAAGTTGAAAGAAATTGTGGAGGTAGGTTGTAAAAACCGCCCCCCTTCCCCCTATATGAAAATTAAATAAACATATAATATAATTTTCCAATATAGACCTATAACATTACAACTATATAGAGTGGAGAAAGTATTTCTTTTGAAATGGATTCTGCAAAAAACACTTAAATGGTCTATATTTTTGTACTAAAAAGCAATGGGAAGAATGCAATATACATTTGGGTATTGCACCTTTTGTTCACTATAAGAATGTTTGTGCTCTTGAAAGAAATTGTATATTTTTTATATATATTTTTTGTATTTATTTTTATTCATATGTATGTATTTTTATAATATAGATAGTATCAATTGATATATGAAGAATAATGATAATTGATTATTTTTAAGTATTGAACCTCTTTGATGCAGAGTAATGTATTTATTACCCCTTCCTCTTGTTCCTTGTTTCCACTAACTATAAATATATGCCTGACTGAGATCGAGCAGGGAGCAGAAAGACAGTAATTCTCGGCTAACTTCCGGGTTTCGGCAAAGGAACGCATGCTGGAACGCAAGCGTCGTCGGACATGATGACGTCATAACACCCGGCGCATGTGAGGAGATCGTGAAATCAGCCCGGAAAATAGAGAAGAGACACCTGCAGGAGACTACTCATTATGTGGACACTAAGGGATATATAATGACTGGGGAGGGAGGGGAATTTTATTGTTTATTGTTTGTTAATTTGTACCTGTTGATCACACACCACACAAGTCCCTGAGGAAGTCCTATTTGGTTGGATGAAACGCGTAGGACCCCTGGTGGTGACATAGAGGGACTACACTGATGATTTTATACCTTGATGTAAGTTATTAAATACTCTTTTTGTACTTCACTCTGAATGTGCATCTATTTTTTTATATATATACTTTTTTCTTGAGCACATATATGCCAATACATTTATGTAGATTCTAATCCAGACAGAAGATTTGGAATTTCCATTTTGAAAAAGAATATTCAAGGCTTGCAAACTTCAGTAAAAGTGTGAGTGGCCATTTGTGAATGCAACTTTTACAATTTGCCTTTATACACAGTTATACGCAGTTCTGGAGATCACCAAGGACAGAACAGGTGTATGTTCCAACACCACCACATTGAAAGATTTTAAAAAGCTTGTAGAGGTCAAGTGTCACCACTTATTGAATCATATCTACTAAACGCAGAAACTAACAACTTCCCAGCCAATCAGGTGAGAGACTTTAAATGAAATTAGAAAAGCTACAATTTCTGGGGAATTGCCTCCACCAGTAGTCTACAACTGGAGTGGGCGGAGTGACCGGGTGGAGTGGCTTGAGTAACTGTTGCGTGGTTGGAGTGGCTGGAGTAACTGTGGAAAGGTTGGACTCGGCAGAGTAACTTTAAGGAGTGGGCAGAGTAACTGTGTGGAGTGTTTGGAGTGAGTAAAGTAACTATTTGGAGTGGCTTGAAATATATTTATTAACCCCTTAAGACCGCAGCCAAATGTACAAGTTGTGAACGAAACAAAATGTAAACAAAACCTGGCATTTGCGCTATATGTCTGTCCAACCGTAATTCACCTCTTTCATATTAAATGCACCCCCCCTTATTATATATCATTTTATTCAGGGGAAACAGAGCTTTCATGTAATATCAAATACTTAGCTATGAAACATAATTTAATATGAAGAAAATGGGAGAAAATAAGATTTTGTTTTATTTTTTTAGTTCTACATGACATTTTAACTGTCAATGTCATAATACTGTTTGCTTTTACTGCAATAAAATACACATATTTGTATTCAGCAAAGTCTCACGTGTAAAACAGTACCCCCATGTACAGGTTTTATGGTGTTTTGGTTATGTTACAGGGTCAAATATAGCACGTTACATTTGAAATTGAAATTCGCCAGATTGGTTACGTTGCCTTTGAGACTGTATAGTAGCCCAGGAAATAAATTTACACCCATAATGGCAAACCATTTGCAATAGTAGACGACCCAAGGTATTGCAAATGGGGTATGTCCAGTCTTTTTTAGTAGCCATTTGGTCACAAACACTGGCCAAAGTTAGCGTTAGTATTTGTTTGTGTGTGAAAAAATGCAAAAAACGACCAATTTTGGCCAGTGTTTGTGACTAAGTGGCTACTAAAAAAGACTGGACATACCCCATTTGCAATACCTTGGGTTGTCTACTATTGCAAATAGTATGCCATTATAGGGGTAATTTTCATTCTTGGGCTACCATAGGGTCATAAAGGCAACGTAAGCAATCTGGCGAATTTTAATGTGAAAAAAATGAAACACAAGCCTTATATTTGACGCTGTAATCTTTGAAAACACCATAAAACCTGTACATGAGGGGTACTGTTTTACTCGGGAGACTTCGCTGAACACAAATATTTGTGTTTCAAAACAGTAAAAAGTATTGCAGCAATAATATCGTCCGTGTAAGTGCTGTTTGTGCGTGAAAAATGCAAAAAACTTCAATTTTACTGGCGATATTATCGTTGTAATACATTTTACTGTTTTGAAACACTAATATTTGTGTTCAGCGAAGTCTCCCGAGTAAAACAGTACCCCCCATGTACAGGTTTTATGGTGTCTTGGAAAGTTATAGGGTTAAATATAGTGCTAGCAAATTGAATTCCCTATACTTTCGGCATGGGTTGTCAGGCAGGTCCCGCTAATTGTAATTAATTAGGATACCTAATTATGTAAAATTATTACATAAATATATGTGTAGAATTAATATATGTATATATATACATATGTGTATATATACGTATATATATATATATATATATATATATATATATATATATATAATTTTTTTTAAATATTTGTATTTATATATAGGTATATATATAGTGATATATACGTATATATTTATGTATATAGATATATATATTATTTCGTTCTACTTGTATTTTATTTTAATATATATAAATATATATATATTAATATCACAATACAGTTAGAACGAAATAAAACACATCTATATATTTTTTTATATTTTATTTGTAATTATTTTTTTTATTTTATTTTTTTACGTATTTAAATTTTTTTTATATTATATATAAATATATATATAACAATAATTATATATATATATATTTAATCAGTATCAGTCTACGTGTAATTTGATATTAATATATATATATATATATATATACAATTATATATATATATTAATATTAAAATACACCTAGACAGTGTATGTGTATGTGTGTATATGTGTGTATATGTGTATATATATATACTTAGATCATATATATATATGATATAAGTATATATATATTTTTTTACACTTATTTTAAGTTATTTTAATTTGATTTTCAGCCAACAGGGGGACTAACTGTTATTACAGTTAGTCCCCCTGCTGGCAATGCACCAGGCAGCTATCCTGGCCATGTGATTGTGAGGTCCTCACAAGGACCTCGCTCTCACATGGCCCGGGGGGGCTGAAGAGGACGGAGGTGCCGCGGGGGGCTCCCTGGGTAATTAAAAAAAAATTAGGGCGTACTATTACGTCCTGCGGCGTTTAGAGCCGCTTTAAAAAGGACGTAATAGTACGCCCTGCGGTCTTAAGGGGTTAAATGTGATAGTGCTCACTTTTGTGTTATCAAAACTGTAGGAATGACAGCAGTTTAGAGAATGTGTTTCATGTAGCAGCCTCTATGTTCCGGAACACTCTGCTGGCTGCTCACACACCTGGGTTCCTATGGCAACTCACTCTACAGCAAGGGCAGAGAACAGCGGTTAAAAACAAACTGCTCCAAATTGTTCACTTCACTGGCGGTTGCCATCATAAAATGGTCATAGTTTAAAAACTATAAATCCTACAGCGAAGAGCTTTATATTGTGATCTCATATTCCGGCTCCCAGCCTCACTCTGCGGGCGGTGCGCGAGGGAGCTGAGCAGACAGCTCAGGGGGAGCTCTCCCTTGTCAGCCGCCAGCGCCGCCCGCCCAGCAGACACTGGACCACCAGGGAGAAAGAGACCCCCCCCAGCATTCCCAAAGGTAAGGAGGCTGGGGGGGAGGTTAAATACAAAAATAAAAAATGTCTTAGTGTGTGTGTGTCTGACTGTGTGTGTCTCTGACTGTGTGTGTTTGCCTGTTAGTGTGAGTGTGAGTGTGTGTGTCTGTTAGTGAGTGTGTGTGTGTCTGCTAGTGAGTGAGTGAGTGTGTGTCTGTTAGTGTGTGTCTGTTAATGTGTGTGTGTCTGTTAGTGTGTGTGTCTGACTGTATGTGTGTTTGCCTGTTAGTGTGAGTGTGTGTGTCTGTTAGTGAGTGTGTGTGTGTCTGTTAGTGAGTGTGTGCCTGTTAGTGTGTGTGTCTGTTAATGTGTGTGTGTGTGTGTGTGTGTGTGTCTGTTAGTGTGTGTCAGTGTGTGTGTGTATGTGTCTGACACTGTGTGTGTTTCTCTGACTGTGTGTCTGTTTGCCTGTTAGTGTGAGTGTTTGTGTCTGTTAGTGAGTGAGTGTCTGCTAGTGAGTGAGTGTGTGTCTGTAAGTGTGAGTGTGTTTGCCTGTGAGTGTGTGTGTCTGTTAGTGAGTGTGTGTGTCTGTTAGCTAGTTTATGCGTATCTGTAAGTGAATGTGTGTGTGTGTGTGTTTAGAAGGCGGTGCGGGGGGAAGGGTTGGGTGAGGGTGGCGCGGGGGGGGCGCCTGAGTTTTGTCCTGCCTAGGTCAGCACAAAACCAGGATACACCACTGCACTTAATAATGGGGGAATAACTCCTGTGGTCAGTAGGTGTGGGCTATTGCATTAAAAAAAAATTGAAAGGACATCTAATGTACTTAATTTAATAAAAAAAACATGTTTTAAGATCAGTGAGTAAGGGGACATTGATAACAGAGGAACCCCATAAAATGCATGTAACGTAAACTATAATAATGTGAAGATAGGAAGAGAGACATGTAATGTTTAGGGTTGAAGAACTGTTAAAATATAATAATTGTTATTATTCACAGTGTAAGTAAGACAGTATAACTGAAACTCTTACATGTGAGAACAAGCACTACATTTCAAAAATAATAGTTAGTGAAGTGTAAAGCAAAGTGAAGTTGGATTAGCAGATGGTGTGCAGTTAGCTGTCAATGTATCTTACCACAAAGGACGAGAGCAGCAAGGACAAGGAGCCTCAACATCTTCAGTCAGTAGCTGGTAAATGTTCTGGTAAACTGGTCCTCTGTGATCACTTTATATATACCATGAGCCGTAATCAGTAATGGGAATATTTGCAGATGTTGCAAGCAGAACCATTAGGTTCTTGGTAGTCTCTGTAAAACAATTACCAATGCTATTAAGTTTCATCAAGGACACTGTATACTTGCACTGAACTTTTCCTATTTTAAAATTTTTCAGAAGGTTAACACTGATGGCACATTAAAGGAACACTCCAAGCACCATTACCACTATGAACATAACTGTAGCATTTATAAAGCCAGGAATGCCCCTGGCACCCCCATTCTATTTAGTTCTGGGGTCTCCTGAGCACAGCTGTTTGCATTGCTTTAGCTCATTGCCTGGTTGTGATCAGCTGATGTTCTCAGCCAGTGAGCTGAAGGGCCATTGCAGGGCTTAGCTCAGGAGAACTAATGGAAGCTTCTAATCAGGAGCTTCTTGCTCTCCTGAAGGCTGAGAGGAGGTCAGGAGAGGCACCAAGCTAACACCAGGAACGTCGTCAAAGTCTAATATTGCTTGATTATTTAGATTAGGTCATCCCCAGGGTACTCCTGGCACCATAAACACTGCACAGTTCTGCAGTGGCTGTTGTGCTAGGTATATTTCTTTAAGGAATCCATTACTAAAGTATTAGCATGTTGAGCTATGACTTAGCATTGTTTTTTAAATTTCATTGTTTTGATGGTTATGAAAATGTTATATTATTTTGCTGTTGTTTGCAAACACATCCATTATAAATGTGTTTGTTTACAACAGCTTGCGACCTGAAAAGGGACTTAACCAAAGGTTAAGGTTATTTTTTTGCCAGTTCTTAGTGTTCTCATTTCTAGACTCATTCGAGTCTTTTTTTGCCTTTGCCTCAGTGTATTTGTCTAAGGATTATCTACAGTTATAACAAAAAAGTATTCAACACCCATTGAAAACCAGGCTTATCAAAATTTACAGAGTTTCAGCTGTTTGCAATGAACAAATCACTTGAAAGCAATTGAAATAGCTCAACACAACAAAAAAGTGGTGTCCCCAAATGAAACTGAAAATGCAACTTATAATGACTTGTCCAGTATTAAAATTATTCAACCCCTTCATGCTAAGCATCTGTAGTACTTAGTAGAGCACCTTTTTTGCTGTTATGACCTGCTACAAACGAGATGCATAGCCAGACACTAGCTTCTTGCAGCGTTCCTGAGGAGTCTTAGCCCATTGAATGAACAACGGCCTCCAATTTAGTAATATTTTGGGGTTTGCATGCTGCAAGCACCTTCTTCAAATCCCACCAGAGATTTTCTATGGGGTTCAAGTCAGGCTACTGTGATGGCCACTGTAGAAATTTCTCCAACCAATCCTTGGTGGAATTTGAGGTATGCTTGTATTCATTGTCTTGTTGGAAGGTCCAATGACACCTAAGCATCAGCTTCCTTACAGGCGGCATGATGTTTTCTCCTAGGATTTTCCGATACTTCAATAAATCTATCTTGCCTTCCTCAAGCTGCAGGTTTCCAGTGCGAGAGGATGCAAAGCAGCCCCAGAGCATCACCAAACCACACTATGCTTAACTGTAGGCAGAGTGCTCTTTTCATTGAATGTTTCATTCTTCTTCCTCTAGTCATATTACTGATCCATTGTGCCACACAGTTCCAGTTTTGTTTCATTGCTCCACAGAACTGATTCCCAAAATGTATGTGACTTATTTATACAATTCTGAGCAATTTGGAGACAACTTTTCTTGTGCTGTTGGGTCAGTAGTGGTGTACATTTTGCAGTACTGGAATGGAAACCATATGCGTTTAGTATGCTTCTTACTGTGCCGATTGAAGCCTCAGTGCCTGTTGCCACCAATTCTTGCTGCAGGTCTTTTGCAGTCACTCAAGGGTTTTTCACCACCTGCCTTCTCAGAAACCTAAATGCATTCATTGATAGTTTCCTTTTTCTGCCCTGTTCAGGTAGTTTAATCACAGTTCCTTTAACTTCGTACTTGCAAACTTTGCTTTCAACCGTGTCTATAAGTCCATTCAATGTCTTCAATATATTTTTGGATCCTGATCCTAATTTGTGAAGGTGATCTCTTCTCTTAACTTCATGGACCATTTTTTTTGATTGAGCCCTATTTTTTTTTTTTTTTTTAATTCTTTATTTTTCCGTGCATGGGTTTATCATAACAATCATACATGTCTTGCCCCAACAGCAGTGACATGTTGTAGAGGAAACAAAGCATAACAGTTGTGGCATTGAAAATGAGTGCACATTTTTTTTTTTATACAGTAGAGAAATCGGTAAAAGGCAGAGTAATAGTCAGTGGTGCAGTAAGTGTTTAAACATAGGCTATGCTGGCTGACTATTTGAGAGTAAGTTTAAGGAATAGAACTAACTAGTAATTTGCATGTTTGACATTATATTTAGGAGATGGGCTTAATAGCTGACTGAGTGCAGAATATGTTCACGGACAAGCAGAGAAGAGGAAAACAACATTATACAGAGTGAACTTGAGAATATATCATGCATAAAGATTTGAGAGCAGTTAGTGGAATCTGCACATTTTTTTTTAAAAGGTAAATACTGACATACAATAGATCACATTTGCAATGGATAATCATCGGCTAACTGATCTATAGTTAACAAGCTAATTGCCTGTTCTTATAATGTGTTGCTTGCTCCACTCCTGCTATATGAATGCAACAGTCTGTGCTGCGAGTTGTTAGGGCCAGTTCTGACCGCAGTGTGGGACATACTGTGCGGTGGGATCTTGCAGAGTCTCTGCTGCAGGGCCTGTAGGGGCACAGACTGTCTCTAGGTCCTTCCGTCTTGGTCAGCCGACACCGGCTCTGAGTGAGTGGCACGTGGGTCCGTAGCTCTGCGAGGTCCCTTCCCCCGTTGGTTGTTGCCGCTGTGTGAGTATATCCCAGAAGTGGGTCGGTATCGCCCCCAGGCTCTGCAGTGGGTCACTCCAGTGCGGTTGTGTCGGGCGCATGGCCATCCTGCATGTCTCGCTGCCGGCCGCCATTTTAGGTGCGCCTTGGAGGAGGTTGTAGTTCTGCTTGTCTGCGTCAGGCTTGTACTGCTGTCTCAGCTGGTGCTTGTGGATGTCGAGCGCGGGCCGGGATAACCCCCGCCGGCCCGGGGGGGGGGGGGAGGAAGGCTGGTGCACTGAGAGGTGTGTGTGCGGTGTTACCATCCAGAAGAGCGGCCGTCTCTCCCTGGCTCGGCCGCATGTAGGCCCCTTGTGCTTTGCGTGGGATCCCAGGCAGTGTGAGTCTCGATTGTGGGTTCCTTTGATGCACCCGGGTTTCCCCAGCTCGTCCCATGCCCCCTGACTGGTGGGTGGTTTTGTGTTTGGGGTATTTATCCCCATTATTGTCGCTTCTTGCAGGAGTTGATGTACAGCACGTCTATCCTGCTCGGCAGTCAGGCTCTGCCCCCCGAGCCCTATTTTTAACATGCAGTCAAACCTGACCCTCAACAAATCTCTATCCAGTTCAGGTTGATCAAGTGTTCAAGCTCAAACACTTGGTGAAGCCCTTGATTAGTTTCATCAGGTATGTCTGAGACAACACCTGTTTTGCATATTTGTGCTGTTGTGAGGGATTCTATTTATGGTGTTGAATAATTGTCAGACTGGAGATGTCATTATAAGTTGCATGTTCAGTTGCATTTGGGGAAACCACTTGAAGACTTCATTGTGTTAGGTTTTTCAATTACTTTTGTTTCATTTGTTCATTGCAAACAGCTGAAAGTCTGTAAATGTTGACAATAAACCTATTTTTCAAGGGGAGTTGAATAATTTTGAATGCAACTGTATTATACATAAGTCAACAGTCAAGCCAGTAGTTCAACTCACACAGATCTTTCATTTGCTAATCTAAACTGTATATCTTCAGAAAGATGTTTTATGAAAAAGGGATGCATGGCTAAGGTGCAGGATTGTTTTGCGGAATGCAGTAACACAGCCTTTTGCTTTTTTAGCGAATCTACATAAATTTAAACAGGTACAAAAGCCATAGCATGAATATAAGGCCACACATATTCAATACACTTAATTGGTATTGGTGATCAGAATGTTCCTTTCAAAATAACACTGAGAAATGTATATAAAAGGTTAGAAAAGGCATGTCTGACATTGACAAAAAACAATACAACCACAACAATGTTGTACAAACAAGCAAAACCTCTCAGGATTTTAGAGTTATTCTTACTGTCCAAAAAATGAATAACATTGCCTTCAACAAGATTCTGAATGAAAAAAATGTTAAACAAAAAATATTGAAAATTAGGACATACTTAAATATATAAAAGTAGAGTGAGTTAGGAAAAAATGAGTTGTGATTAGTCAACTAGTCAACTAGCTTGTTATGTATATTTCATGAATATTAGAAGAAGGTGGTCAGATAAATTAAAGCCCATGGGGGTCAAAGTATTCAAACTCAATATCCAAAATGGTTATCATCTGTGACAGACCGACTGCACCCCGACCGGTACCTCCGTCAATCACTGCTTCCTAGTACTGACGAGTACCATAAGCACTGCATTGGAGTACCATAACCACTGCAAACCCCACGAACCGCCGCAGCTTGGTTGGGATCCCCGGATAGCCCTGATCTGGGCGAGCAACATATTAAAAAATCACCCAGATTAGAGCAGGGGTTCAAAGGTTCCATGGAAGTGTCTTTTTGACTGGCCGCAAGCATGGCTTCATGCCCAAAATAGTTCCAATAATAAAGGTACACTTCAAATAGTCAAACGGGACTGTTCGTGCACAAAGTCAGGGTTGAAGTGTGTTCGGTAGATTATTTCTACCGAACAGCGCTCTGTTCGTGCATATTTAGCCGAACATAGATGGAGGTGGAAGTCCCAGCGGTGTTCGTCCCGTCAAGTGTCTGATTTTAGTTCCATGAATTCGACTGCAAAACACTGTTGACTGCGCTCGATTAAACAAGATGGCCATCGCCACGTGTTCGACTATACAAATGGCGACCACCCAGTCGTTTGTCACTTTGGCTGTGGTTAACTCCCAGCCTGGGGGATAAATGGGTTGCACACTCCACTTGTGTGTGGTCTGACTGTTCGGTTGTTTGTTCGGTAAACGAACACCATAAGTAGAATCCATTCGGTAGCCCCATATACCGAACCGCAGAGGGGAAAAGGCATGAACAAAGCCTGTCCACAGTGCTGAAGCCAGGTCTAATACATTGGCCATAGTCCTGGGGAAAGAGGCTGGCAAACAAGCCCCTCCAAAAACTCATGGCAAACTCACAGGAAAAGGAGAGTTTGTCACATCATCCATATAATAAAAATATTTAAAATGCTTGGACACCAGCTGGAGAATTTAAAGTTTATGCTAAAAAGATAGATAGCAGTGTATGTATCATAGCCACTGTGTCAGTGAAAAAAAATCTCAACAATATTACATTGGGGCCTGTATTGGATGCAAAACATGGCACTGTGAGCATCCACTGAAACACAAAAAACAATATTTCTAGAATGTCATCATTATGACAATATAGAGGTTCAAATAAAAATACGTCTTGATATAAAATTGTGTCAATACATTAGCTTTAATTAAGTTTAATAAATGTTATTAGCAATATTTGTAGGCTAATAATACTGCAGTCAAAGTGTCACACCCTAAGTTGCACAATATAATTATGCAATTAAAAACTGTAGCATGTCTTTGCATTATCAAATCAAATGTTTTCTGTGTCACGAGAATGTTGAAATTATTTGGTTATTTTTACCTTGGAGAAACTAATATATATTAACCAGTTATTAAAACACAAAGTAAATGTAAAACACTAACATATTCCACTCTCACAAAATAACAATGTTATTAAAATGCCAAGGGAAATGAGCATGTGGTAGGAGGAACAAATACTGTGCAAAACGCTTTTCCATGGTTTCATACCTCGGTATGCTTCCAGGGGGTGCGGTGCAGCAGCAAGGAAGGGGGTGCCACGCAGCAGCCAGGAAGTCTCCGTCCCGGCCACAGTGAACACTGTGCTGTGTTTCATTGCTCCATGTGCAGAGCAGCCTCTGCACAATCTGTCTTCTGGCAAGGCTTCCTGATCATTTTGGCAGCATTGCGCCACCTACAGAAGTCCTTGGAGATTACAGGACCCTGTAAGTGTAGACTTTTAATTGCATTAAAGTGACAGGTCATATTATTTGGACACATCATCTGCCCTTCACATATCACTCCCCTTTGTTTTATTTGGTGAAGGGTGATGATGATGTCCAATAAGATTTTTGTTCTCCCTATTTATACTTCCTTCTTTCTGGAGATCATTGTCGTAATTTATTCTGCCCGAGAGTGCTTACTGTGTAGTTGTTATTTGTTTTTCTTGTTACTGACCCGGCTTTGTATTTGACTTTTCTGATTTACTGGTACCCTGACTTTGGTTTGTCATTTGGTATTTGAGTATCTCGGGTGTCCTTGACCTTGGTTTCCTATTTTTACTCTGTATATATCGCCTATCTAGGGCACACGTTAACCCGGCCATTCTAAAGTCCGGAATACGTACCTTCTCTCTTTTTTTTTCCCATTCATTCTGGTTACTGTTTCCCTATACTCTGTGTGTGTGGGCTACCCAATCTTGACATAACGACAGGGCCATGGACCCTACAGGTTTAGGACAACAGTTGGCCAATAACGAAGCCCGTTTGGAACAAATGGACCACAGGATGGACCAGTTTGCCCAAGCTTTACAGACCATACTGACTAGGACTGCATGTCTCCAACAGGAATCACAGCAAGTCTATTAGTAGCCAGACTCCTCCTGATTCTGCCCAGGCAGCTGGGCCTAGTCCTTGCATTCACCTCACTCCTCCCCCTAGATACAGAGGAGATTCAGCAAATTGCAGGGGTTTTCTTAATCAGGTTGGGGTTAATTTTGAGCTCTCACCCAGGATATTTGCTACAGATAAGGCTAAGATAGCCTTTATCATGAATTTATTGACAGACAAAGCACTGGCCTTTTGGCTTATGCGATGCCCCTGCCATCTTTTTAAAAGTTTTGTCCTTGTGTACCTGGACGACATACTCATACATTCACCTTATATAAAGACACATCCTATACATGTTTGCAAGGTTCGCAACTCCTTGACAACGGTTTATTTTGTAAACTTGAGAAGTGCATGTTTTACTAGGAAAAGGTTCAGTTTCTGGGTTACATCATTACATCAAAAGGTTTACAAATGGATTCTAAAAAAGTTTCAGCAGTTCTTGAATGGCCCTTACCTCATAGACTCAAAGCCATCCAAAGATTCATTGGTTTTGCCAATTATTATAGAATGCACATACATATTTTTTCTTCTATCATAGCACCTATCACTGCTTTAACTAAAAAGGGATCCTCCAAGGTGTGGTCACAAGAAGCCACAAGGGCATTTGAGGTCCTGAAACAGTCCTTCTCTACTGCTCCTGTTCTGATGCATGCTGATCATTCTTGTCCCTTCGTCATGTGGCTGGATGCGTCTGAATTAGATGTAGGTGCTATCCTGTTCCAAAGAGAAAGCCCAGAGAAACCCCTTCATCCATGTGTTTTTTTTCTCTAGAAAGTTATCTCCAGCAGCAAAAAGCTATGACATAGGTAATAGGGAGTTGCTAGCTATTATACTCGCCCTCAAAGAATAGA
The DNA here is from genome assembly GCF_036172605.1 of Pelobates fuscus. NCBI lineage: Eukaryota > Metazoa > Chordata > Amphibia > Anura > Pelobatidae > Pelobates > Pelobates fuscus. The sequence continues at coordinate 403,426,648 of NC_086317.1, forward strand.
GACATCTCTTGGAAGGGCCTCAAACTCAAGTTATGATTCTCCCTGATCATAAGAAGCTCTCCAATTTTGGAGATGCTAAAAGACTGAATCCCAGACAAGGTAGATGGTCTTTGTTTCTGTCCAGGTTTAACTACCTTATTACTTACAGGTCAGGTTTGCGTAATGCCAAGGCAGATGCTCTATCTCGTATGTATGATGAGATTGACAATTCAGATTCCAGGGTATCTTCTATTGTTCCCTCTGATAATATAATTGCTGCTACTTTCACAACTCTTTCTTCCACATTAATGGAGTCTATCCAAGCTGATCAAACCAATGCCCCTCCTAATACGCCATTGGGCAGGCTCTTTGTTTCTACTGCTCATCGAAAGGAATTGTTGCATCTTTTTCATGATACTAAAATGGCTGGTTATCCAATTGTTAAATAAAACACCGTAACATCTGTTCGGAACTGAGCATTTAACTAGCATTCTCCTCTGCCTACCATTAACAATCTTACGGTGCTGCCGAACGTACCAATCAATCTATGGAACAGTTCTTACGTTGCTTTGTGTCTCAAGATCTGGACAATTGGTCAGAATTGCTCCCGTCGACCGAGTTCGCTAGGAACAATGCAAATCCTCTGGTCATTTTCCATTTGTTGTCACTTACGGTGATCATCCCACCATCCTCCCTGCTGTGCTCTCTGATGTGGGTATGCCTGTCCTTGACCAGCACCTTTCTAATTCTGCCTCCCAGAAGTACCATGCGGACAAGCGTCGGAGGGCTGCTCCTACTTATCACAGTATTATTACTATATTAATGCTGCCACCACTAAGACTTTATAATAATTTATAAAATGGGGTGCTTTGGTCCCCCAGGTAACTTACTAATAAAAACCCACCAAAGGTAACTTAGCACAATATTTATGTAATTGCAAAATACTAATTAGTCTCTTCAGGTAACGTGATTCTTTACCAGACAAAGGCAGAAGTAAATAAAGGAATATGTATTATGATCAAAAAATAGTCACAGTGCATACAAAAAATAGATGCTAAACTAATTATTTACACCAACAACAGATAAAAACAAAAGGGATAAAATAACAGAAGTCCTAATCACTTACTCAGCTTTTCAGATTAAAACTTCTGCCCCAGGGGGTCTCTGGTAAGAACGATGGTGACTCACTTAGAATTAGATTCTGGGCCCTCAAGCAAGTACAAAGACACATTTCAGAATCATTAGACATATACCCTGTGGATTACCAAATCCCGCCCAGAGGTGGAGATAATGCATACCTATAGTAACTATAAGTGACACCCCCTTGTGTTGCAGACCAACATCAATCCAAATGGAAACATTTGGTTCTATCTCCTTTTATGTACTTGCCACAGAAATAATAATTGCATCTATGAATGTGTTACCATTTTCCCAATCCATAGATATGTCACACTTCTTACTTGTCACCCAATATAGCAGACATCACAATCCCTTCCCCTATGGTTAAGTTACGCAAATCATGCGTGGGCTTGATTAGAAGATTGTGCTGGTCACATTCCAAATATAACAAAAATTAGGCTTAATTATTATTCTGTAGGTAAATATTAATGTTTCTTTTTTTTCATTTAATACTGGAACACAAGGCTTGTTTTTTCTCTTTTCTTGAAAGCTAATGATCATTAACATTTCAAAGATATCCACTCATCAATTAAAAGGAAGACGCCATATGGCTGAAGTCAGCTAGTTTACATTGGAGCTAGACTTCCAGGCCACTTATGTGTGACTTCTCACACCTTACAGAGCTTTTGCTTAATCAAAGGATCAATGCATATGGTAAACCATCAGCTCCCTTTCACATTCCTGTGCAATTCACACTACTCATTCTGTCATCTGATCCTTACCAAGTGGTCAATTCATATATGCACTACACAAATTACTTTAATATTCTATTATGCAACAATGAATTATGCACCCTTGGCGTGACAGACAGTGCAAATGAGGTGGACAGAAATAATGTTTTCTTGCTCGTTGCCCAAATCTACCTCCTCTGCATACAGTCTTCTCCAAAAGGAAAAGACTGCTCTATAGGACAAAGCTGGACTTTGCAGGACTAAACTCATTGGCTGAGATAACCTAGCTGGTATTCTATCTGTCATGGTCCTGCTTTGCTCTGTAGATAAATCCAGGTTTATCATCTAACAAAATATTTATGACACCGCAAAACACTACAGTGGCTGCAGAGGTCATGGTGCTTCTTGAAGGTGAGACTTTATTTTAATGTGTAAAACTCCTAGAAATTTTGCCGGAACAACATACAGTTTGAATATGTGCAAATGTAAAGGTGAACTTGTCATCAATATGTTTTTTAAAACAAGAGATTAACTTTGATTAAAAAGATGCATCTCGTCTAGCAAGAATTTTCAATGAGCATGTACTGTAATCAAAACCTATGTTTGTCTGAACTACAAAGTAGATACTCAATATTATTTGAAACAAACATCTTCGGGTCTGTTTTATTAATTTAGTTACTTTTCTTTATTATTATTAATGTCCCTCCAGTATCTCTCTGGCAGCAGCTGGTATCACACATATGAAGGTTCTCTTATCCGTGCTAACCGTGTCCTGACCGGTGCTCACTGTGTAGAAAGGTAATAGCACCAAATATTATATAGTTACATATCCGCACAGGAGACAATTCACACTAATCTCAAGCAGCATTTGTCTCGAGGCGGGCAAACGAATGACTCGTGGCGGCATGAATGAAGTACGAATGAGGACGACCTTATAAAGTAAGGAGCCAGAGAGTCGGAGAGTGAGCTGAATGGAGTCAGACTAAGAACAGTATGGCAGTCAATACAAAGAGACTACACAGAGCTGATCAATTCATTACAGGGATATCGCGACAAGTAACGCCTAACGCCAGGACGCAGTGAATTTTTTTCAGTAAAGTGCAACAGAAGCATAAAATAAGACTGCTTAAAGTGCTTAGGTGGAAAATTAAAAATAGAAGCTTAATGGAAAGGGGGTAAAAAAAAAAGAGAAAACGAAAAAGGATGGAAAGAAAAGGAAAGTAGGAAAGTGGAAGGAAAGGAGAAAGGAAAAGAAGGAAAAGAGGGAAAGGAAAGAGAGGACGAGATAAAATACATTTCCCTTTTTTTTCCCTTGTGGGGAATACTTTGTCTGTATGATTGGAAGGGAAAAGTGCGGCCTCTGAATAAGCCATAATTAAATCTGATCTATTTGAAGTTACCTGGTTAAATCTATAGTGGAAATAAACATATTAATTAAGAAAAGAAAAATGATAAATCAGACAAAAGCCTGTCAATTTTTTTTCCCCACAAGCAGATATTTAAGGGGAAAAAAGGATTTCACTTTAAATTCTAACTCCTCAAAAGATATTGATAACACAAAAGATAGTGCAGACTCATCATGGCCTGAAAAACAAAACATTACTCCAGACCTTTTAAAAGCTGCTCTTTACTATCTGTTTCTGAAATTTAAAGAAGAAATTAACAGAAAAACGATGGAATTGAGCAATGATTTAAGATAACTAGGAGAAAGACTCCAGAAATCTGAAGAGCGTATGGAGAATCTCACATTCCAACTAAATACACAGAATGACTGAATTAAATCCTTAGAAAAAATGGAAGAGATAGAAGCAAAATCAGCAGAAATGGAGGATATAAGGATAAGAGGCATTCCAGAATATGGATGCAAACTGATTTGGAAAAATACTTGACATCATTTTTTACGTTCTTAGGATTAACCACGAACAAAGAAGTTAACTTTCTAGAACGATTTCATCGTGTTCATCCATTTGTAGATCGAAATATCAATACTCCAAGAGATGTTCTGATATGCTGCCCTGCTGTTAGATACAAAGATCAAATTATGAAAGCAATGTTTGAATTTTTTTTAAAAGGATCCCCATATGAACAAATAATGTTTTTTCCAGATTTGTCGTTCCATACAAGATCCCTGTGGAAAATTGAAGATCAAATATGATTGGAGATATCCATCTGGAATCACCCTATACTATGAAAGGAAAAGAGAGTCCTTAGATACAGCAACAACATTGAAAATTCAAATGCAAGACAAGAATCTTGAAGCTTCAAAGTCAGGAGAGAAGGTCTGAAGACAACGAAAATCTAAGCAAAAAGGAAAAGGGGGGGACTGTCCCTCAATAATGAAAGGTATCAGAGAGAATTACTTTAATAAATTGAAATAAAAACACACACAAAAAGACTGACAAAGTTACTGTTCACTACTGCCTCAATAATGGATAATTGGGGCAGAAAAGGTGACTGTAACTGTACTTACTGGGTGTACACAGACGAAGAGGCGGTGAACAAACAATTAGGACACAAATGGGGCAAAAAGTCTAAACAGTAGTTAAGTAAGTATGTCCCTGCAGGGATGGCTGTATGATAGCCTTGTACAAGTTGCCCAGGGTAAACTTAGTATACGGATACTGATGCCATGTAACGGAATAACAATGGTAAAAGTAAGAACCGATTGGCTACAGTGTGCTGTATATGACCCTGCAAATCCAGGTGGTAACTACTGAAAAAGAAAAAATTGCCCAGCATAAAAGAAAAATATATACATAAGCTACTATCCCCCTAGGGAATAACCCTGTGTTGAAAGAAATGTGTGTATACAACAGGGTCCCAATGGGTATATCGGAGGATGTAGCTCAACAAGCAGCACGTTGCTAACAGGAGATGGGCATAATATCGGTCTAAACAATACCCATAATGAAGTTAGAGTTAGTGGCTAGTCTGTGCCTTGGTGGGCACTTAGCTAGAATAGCGACGAAGCTATACAGTTGCTAGTAAGTTGTCACTAGCTGCAAGGGCTAATAAACCCCTGGGCGATGTCCCTGCGTAACAATCAAGTGCAGCAGAGTCCCAATGGGTATATTGGAGGATAAAGCCAATAATGAGTGAGCAGCTAATAGTAGGTCATAGGATAATTAGATTACAAGCTAGCAAGTGCCTACGTGGGCACCTGACTGTAATAACACTGGATGCCAGACTATAGACCCCCTAGGAAATACCACTGCGTAAACATCCCCCTGATGAGCCTGTCTCTGGCGAAACGCGCGTCGGGGCTCGACGTTTGGTCCTGTGTAACTCACCTTGTGTTGAGTTTTGTGCTACCCTGCATATAGACATTGCATTTATCTCTGCTCTACTCAGGATCCTTGGACCTCTCCTCTCTTAATCTCGTGACATTAGATTAATAGCTCGGAGAATTTATTTAGCACGTTAGCAAGCTTATTATCCTTACTGCTAGGTGCCCAAGAAGGCACAGATTAGGGTAATAGCTTGGAGACTTTATTTTAGCACGTTAGTGGGTTTATTATCTTTACTGCTAGGTGCCCACGAAGGCACTGATTAGGGTATTTGCTAGCAAGATATATATATTTTGTCTCTTTTATTAGGTGCCCACGAAGGCACAGTTTAGGACAACCGCTAGCTAGTGTACAGTGTTGCCATTATAGCCAGACGCTCACGAAGGCATACACTAGCCACAAAGATTTTTGCTCTGTGCCCTAACATTTGCTGCCCTCTCATCATTGGCTATACCCCCCTGTATACCTATTGGGACCCTGCTGTACTTTATGTTTACGCAGTGGTATTTCCTAGGGGGTCTATAGTCTGGCATCCAGTGTTATTACAGTCAGGTGCCCACGTAGGCACTTGCTAGCTTGTAATCTAATTATCCTATGACCTACTATTAGCTGCTCACTCATTATTGGCTTTATCCTCCAATATACCCATTGGGACTCTGCTGCACTTGATTGTTACGCAGGGACATCGCCCAGGGGTTTATTAGCCCTTGCAGCTAGTGACAACTTACTAGCAACTGTATAGCTTCGTCGCTATTCTAGCTAAGTGCCCACCAAGGCACAGACTAGCCACTAACTCTAACTTCATTATGGGTATTGTTTAGACCGATATTATGCCCATCTCCTGTTAGCAACGTGCTGCTTGTTGAGCTACATCCTCCGATATACCCATTGGGACCCTGTTGTATACACACATTTCTTTCAACACAGGGTTATTCCCTAGGGGGATAGTAGCTTATGTATATATTTTTCTTTTATGCTGGGCAATTTTTTCTTTTTCAGTAGTTACCACCTGGATTTGCAGGGTCATATACAGCACACTGTAGCCAATCGGTTCTTACTTTTACCATTGTTATTCCGTTACATGGCATCAGTATCCGTATACTAAGTTTACCCTGGGCAACTTGTACAAGGCTATCATACAGCCATCCCTGCAGGGACATACTTACTTAACTACTGTTTAGACTTTTTGCCCCATTTGTGTCCTAATTGTTTGTTCACCGCCTCTTCGTCTGTGTACACCCAGTAAGTACAGTTACAGTCACCTTTTCTGCCCCAATTATCCATTATTGAGGCAGTAGTGAACAGTAACTTTGTCAGTCTTTTTGTGTGTGTTTTTATTTCAATTTATTAAAGTAATTCTCTCTGATACCTTTCATTATTGAGGGACAGTCCCCCCCTTTTCCTTTTTGCTCGCATTCTCTACTTAGGGTTATCCCCTGTACTGTCTCTTTAATTTACATTGATTACTATAGGGCTTATCTTTTATAACAAAGAAAATCAAAGTCAAGAACAACAGAAGAAGAAGACTAGTGAATTGGATATGTTTTGTTTTGTTTTGTTTTTTAACTTGACTTATACTTTGAATATAATTGGATATCCATAGTTGATTATTGCAGTTTATCAAGTAGTTAGTGTATTTAGTGTTATGGTAATATAGTTTATACTATTACACTATTATTCTATGCACTTTAAATATATAATGCGCTTATGGATTGATTGTTTGCACTTTAAAAATGCAGTGTACTTTAGTATTTTGCACTTACTTGTACACTGTAGTGGAGAACAAGGGAATATACTATAAATACTATAGAGTGACTAAAGACATAGATTAAATTAAAGGGGTGTAGAATCACTATAACCACTATAATGTGCTTAAGAAGGGAAGATAAAAGAAGGGGAAAAGAAGGGGAAAAGAAGAGAATGGTAAACTTAGACACAAGAACACTGTGATAGGAATTGATGTAGAATAAAATAGAAATTTTGTAACTCTGAAGTTACCTCACACAAAGTTTTAGGAGAAATATAGCAAGAATGTAATATATAAGGGTGAAGCCCAATCTAGGCATTGCCACCATAACATACCAGACAATATATGTGTCCTTTTTTTTTAAATGTTTTTTTTTTTTTTTTTTTTTTTTTAGCGGGCATTAAATAGCCTAAAAATTTGTTGAATAGTATTCACGATAAGATAAGATAAGATATGGGAATAAAGATATAAAGTGATATTTGGTATATTTTGCAGGGAAAACTAATACACAGAATGACTAGAGATAAATCAAGTATTAAGGGGTTCATTTAAAGAAAATTTAACTAAAGAACTAGATAAATAGAAAAAGAAAATATAATAATAATATAGAATAGAGCACAAATTATGTAATTCGTACATGTAGCGCATTAAGTTCTAAGTTGCTGTTCAACCTAGCACAAGTTATCAAATCAGATCAGAGTATATAGATAGATGTTTTTATTTTTTATTTTTTTATTTTTAACTATGTGTCTTCACTTCTCAGCCCCTCTCACCTATAGACTTTAATAGCCCATTCTACCTTTACCAGCTTGAACACCGTCGGGAGGCGGTGTTCTACCAATATTTTATTTCTTTTGATTGTTTGTGGTTGAATATATGTGGAGTAGCGTGTCAGTCATAAAGGGGGATTTTTACTCCTATGTGATAGGGTTGTATAAAACCCTAGCTTATATGTTCATGAGCAAGGTATTAATTTTCCCCCGAAAAAGATATAACCTTGAGAAAAAAGAGTTGAAATCTGTGGCCTGCAAGTGACCCAATGGAAGGTGGAGAATTATTTTAGGATAAAATCCAGAAATGTTCCTCTCATTTTTGGGGCTTCTTTAAAAGAAAAAAGGAAAAGAGGAGTAGCTATTTTGTTCTCAAAGTAATTGGATGTAAAGATTTTATTTCAAAAGTGTGATCCGGAGGGAAGATATATAATTGTAGTCGGAGATATAAATAATCTATTATATACAATTGTTAATATATATGCACCTAACCAATCTCAAATTAAATTTATAAAGATGTTTAAAGAAATAGAAAAGTTTAAACAAGGATCTGTTGTTGTGATGGGGGATTTTAACTGTGTCATGGACATAATGTATGATTGTAAAAATATGGGGGTTCCTAAAACCAACAGAAATGTTCAAAATGATGCTAAAAGGCTGAGGGAATTAATAAGAAACCATGCTTTGCTAGATCTGTGTCATGTGTCCCAACCAAAGGAACTTGATTTTACTTATTTTTCAAAAACTCATCTTGTATATTCAAGAATTGATGTAGTACTAAGTGATATCAATCTGACCAATAAGATTAAAAAGGTATTCATAGTAACTATTCCTTGGTCGGATCATAATGGAATAGTTTAGATATTCAAGACTCATATATAAAACAGAGAAAGAAATGGATATTAAATGATCAAATTCTTACAAAAAAAGAGTAATTTGGATTTTCTAAAGATAATGACAGATCTATATTTTAGGGAGAATAGAGATACTGAGGTAGACACATCAACCATATGGTGTGCCTACAAATGCGTGATTAGGGGTCACATAATTAAAATAGGGTCTACAGATAAAAGAGATACATTTAATAACCTCCCGAAATTATATACAGAATTGGATGGTTTAAATAATAATGAAAATAAATTAAATCCATCTAACAATACCATATCGAATATAATGGCAACGAAAAAAAAAAAGACTTATTAATCACCAATGCTAACATAGCACTGGAATTCCTTAAAAGGAAGTGGTATTATCAAGGTAATAAAACTAGTAATTAGATGACCAATAAGTTAAAAAAAGAAAAAGCAAAGAGATTTATCACAAAAATAAAATATGGGGACAAATTGGTGATGTCACCCAAAGAGATTGGAGAAACATTTAACAACTTTTATAAAATACTGTATAATCTTCCAGATCCAGGTCCAATCAAAGCAGTTAAAAGATACTTCGAAAACCTTAATCTACCTAAGATTTCTCAGGCTCAATTAATAAAACTAAACCAACCTTTTACTCAGAAAGAAATTGAACTCGCCATTGTAAAATGTAAGAAAAATAAAACTCCTGGCCCAGATGGGTATAATAACTTATTCTATACATTGATGAAAGACAACATCATAAAGGATATTACTAAAGTCTTTAATGATTTGGGGAAATCTAGCAAGATTCCAGAGGAAATGGTTCAAGCCCATATAATCCCGATTCCCAAACAGGGTAAAGACCAAGATAATGTTATGAACTACTGGCCTATCTCACTATTAAATGTGGATATCAAGATTTATTCATCAATCTTAGTGGAAAGACTTAAAAATATTATACCCTCTGTGATACATTTGGACCAAGTGGGTTTCGTACCAGGAAGATCCTCAGTAAACAATATTAGGAGATTGATAGACATTCTAGATAAGGTAAAATCAGACCAGAGGCCCTTGTTGACCCTGTCGCTAGATGCCAAAAGGGCCTTCGACAGGGTCAACTGGTCCTTTGTGAAAGAGGCATTATTAGCTTTTGGCCTACGCAATGCGATAATGGCCAAAATCATGATACTTTATTCTGGCCCCTCAGCTAGGGTAGTAGGGCGCAGTTTTCATTCTTATTGGTTTAAACTTATGAACGGAGTAAGACAGGGATGTCCCCTCTCACCTCTTTTTTCTTATATCAGTTGAGTCTTTAGCAGTTTCTATCCGTTGTAATCAAAATATAAGAGGTTTTGAGAATAAAGAGGATAATATTAAGATCAACTTATATGCAGATGATACTATTCTTACGCTACAAGAATCTTGTAAATCTATGAAAGAACTGATGAAAGAGATTAGAAAGTTTTGTCTGTAGTCACTCACTCAACCTGCTCCAGCAGCTCTTACTGGGGGAGCACAGTCAAGTCTATGACGATGGGTGCTGGGGGTAACAGAGCTCAGGCTGGATGCCAGGTAAATTGTACTAAGCTTCACCTTATTAAACATATGTCGTTTACAATGTTCCCTTGTTAGTGTTAGAGTCAAGCTCACAACAGATGAAGTTTTAAAGGTTATTCAATTTGGCCATGTGTATTTATACATATAACTTAAATGCTTAAATTAGAGCAGTATAATAACTTAAAACAGCCTAATTTAGAACAAGAATTAATACAAGGCTATTTACTAAACAGTGAACTGCTGCAAATTTTAGACCAAAATAATGGTATTGGAAACATTACCTAAATCAAAAATAGTTTTTACTAATTTGTCCTAAAATATACATTCTTATTAAGTGGGAAGAAATTACATAAGCCAGAGAATATCCAAGTTTTGTCAATACCCCTGCCATTGGTAGTGATGGCGGTGTGAAAATGGCATTGTCTCACTGATCGCAAGAGAGCTTCTATGGAGTCTCTCAAGACATCAATGCTGTACTCCCACACATGCGCAAGAGTAAAGCACTGACATGGGCTCCTGGTGGATGAAGTGCTAGGAGCTGAAAAAAGAAGATGGTGGCACCCATGCACAGCATCAGGTAATTATATCTTATATTCTTGACCCACTGGACACCAAGTAGCGATGTCACCATTGTAATGTTTGCAAGATATGTGAAGAGCCCAGAAGGTGACTGAGACAATTTAAGCATGTTAGTAAGAAAAGTACAGACTGAGAGGTGTCAGGAATAGTAAGGGGATGGAATTTTGGTGCCTGTACTTTGTATGTACGGCAGCTTGGTATTCCCTAACCAGAGTCTTTTCTTTCTGGTATTGTAGTTGGTATACAGAGAAGGGCGCGGGAGACAGCGCCTGTAGAATTGTTCTCAAATCCAAAGTGGTATATAAAATGAACAGAAAAAACTTAATATAGTGTAGTATATTATAAATCCTGGTGGAATATAAAAGAACAGAAATGCACTTACAATATTCTGCAGCTTATGTTCAACTCCAGATGGATACGCGTGGATGGAACAATCCCCGTCTGTGCATATGATAGTCGATCCTTGTGGTTCTTGATAAGTATTGTTCCCAGGCTTTTAATTGTTGTACCACTGGGGGACAGTCAGATATCCTAAACAGAGAGCAAACACAGGTATTGCTCAATCCTACAAGGCTTGGGTGGTATAATCCTCACCAAGGAGTATCTTCAGGATAATATTTCAGGATAAAATTTCAAATATAGGTCTGGAATCTCCAAGGTGGTACGAAACAATTAGCTTTATTTGGAGATTATAAAAGGTATAAAATTCAAACATAAAAAAGTTAATAACTCTAACGTGTTTCACCTTCAAACTGGGTTTTTTGCCTTCTTTTGGATCAACAGCAAAAAAAAAAACAAATGTGAGGAAGGCTGAACTTGATGGACGCAAGTCTCTTTTCAGCTATGTAACTATGTAACTATGTATAAAAAGGCTTTTTCAAAGGCTCACTAGTTTACATGTTCATCGTTTAAGGAACAGTGGTTACACTACCTGAATGGGGCAGAAAAAGGAAGCTATCAATGGCTGCAACCAGATTTCTTAGAAGGTAGATTGTGAAAAACCCTTGAGTGACTGCAAAAGACCTGCAGCAATATATGGTGGCAACAGGCACTGAGGTTTCAATGAGCACAGTAAAAAGCGTACTAAACGCAGAAGGTTCCATGCCGGAACTCCTAGATGTACAACACTACTGACCCAAAAGCACAAGAAAAGTCAGTTCAAATGTGCTCTAAATCTAATAAATAAGCCACAGAAGTTTTGGGCTTCTGTGTTGTGGACTGATGAAACAAAACAGGAACTTTTCGGCCCATTAGCACGTCTGGAGGAAAAATAATGAAGTATACAAAGAAACGAATACTGCCAACAGTTAAGCATGGTGGTGGCTCAGTGATGCTCTGCGGCTACTTTGGATCCTCTGGCACTGGAAACCTGCAGCATGTGGAAGGTGAGATGAATCCATTGAAGTATCATGAGATTCTAGAAGAAAACATCATGCTGACTGTGAGGAAGTTGAAGCTTGGGCGTCATTGGACCTTCCAACAAGGCAATGATCCCAAGCATACCTCAAATTCCACCATGGCTTGGTTGCAGAAGTAGTCCTGGAAATTCTACAGTGGCTATAACAGTCACCTGACTTATAGAAAATATCTGGTGGGAGGGGTGGATTTTGGGCTATTTAGACACTTTTGTTTAACAAGTAGCTACATATATTTACTGCACCTACTGTTCGTGACAAAAATGGTGCACATTAACCTCTAACATAAAATACGTTTTACAAGAATGATCTTGCACCCTATAGTTGTGTGCATTATGTTTCGAATACATATTACTTTATTATTTTAAATGAAAAGAGCTTGGTGGTGAAGAGGTTAATTAAAGAATAATACTGAGCATTGCCCACCATGACTTACGCATTAGATTACAATTTTTATTAAAAAATAAATAAACGTTAGATTTAAATGAAACAAAACACAACAATAGTGCTACGACAGCTGGTAAGAATATGTTGTTCTTTAATGCATGTTGGGTTCCAATACAGAATTCAAACAGTATAAGAACAATCTTTTTTTGATGTCTTTATAAGTGTTTCTTGGTAACATGTCTTCTGTTTAGATATTCTGAAAGAAGAATAATGCATTGTTAGTTACCAATGAAAAAGTGATATGTTCTTAATATATTCTTGATATGCATCAAAAAGCCCAAGTGCTCTGTGCTCATCTTGGTGCCCTGGGAGGTGAGAGGGATATATTCCGGTATGTCATACAGTGGGAAGCTGATTTGCAGCAATGGAAGCGGGGAAGTGGGAACATATTGAATGCTGCCGCAAAAATCTAAATGTGCGTTTATCTACAGGAACAATCTTTTAAGACCATGATGAGATAGTGTACGACCCCAATCAACTTGCATCACATGGGCAAATCAATGATGGACGTGTGCTGGCAGTGCTGGGGGGAGCATATATTCATATATGGAGGACATGCTCCAATGTGCAGCAGTATTGGTAGATAATCAGGAATCTATTAGCGAGAGTATTTTGCTGACACATAGATATTAAGCCCTGGTCCTTCTTATATGCTAAAGCCACAGAGGGTCTTCCACGCAAGGAACAAAAATGATTAAATAAAGTCACACTGGCAGCATAGCGAGCTCTAGTGCAGATGTGGCTGGGAATGGATATGCCCAACAAAGGAAAAATAATTTTGAAATGTAAAGATAATTATTTAATGTCCAAACACATGGCCCAAGTTCATAATTCAATGACAACATTTAATAAAGTATAACAGCTTTGGGAGGTATATGAAGGGTAAGGTTTGAATGCTGACGCGATGGGGTTGATGGGGCTACGTATGTGCAGGATCGAGCATGGAGGGGACTTCCCCCATTTTTTTCCCTCTTCTTCATCTTCTACTTCCCTTCTATCTCCCCAATTATCCTCTCCATATGGTTTCTATTCTCTTACTACAAGAGGGAATTGTATATTGCTTTAAAAAAGTGTTGTCTCCATCATGATACAACATTGCTGTGTAATTGAACATGATGTATACCATGACATGTTATGTATTTGAAATCCAAGTATGCCACTTTCTCTGACAAAGTGTGCCATATGCAAATGTATACCTTTGCGAGCAAATGTTTTCCTGACCTCTTAAATAATTTATTTTTAAAATTTTAAAAATCCCACGTGCATTACTGCCAACAATTATTATTATTATTATTGCCATTTATATAGCGCCAACAGATTCCGCAGCGCTTTACAATATTATGAGAGGGGGGATTTAACGATAAATAGGACAATTACAAGAAAACTTACAGGAACGATAAGTTGTAGAGGACCCTGCTCAAACGAACTTACAGTCTATAGGAGGTGGAGAAAACACATTAGGACAGGAAATAGCAATCAAACAAGGTGGAGTGAAGCAGAGGTGGAGGAGACAGTAGAGTTCTGCAATTTAGGAGACAGTAGGAGACCGGTATGTAAGGTAGAGGTTACTCTGGGAGGCCATAAGCTTTCCTAAAGAGATGGGTTTTAAGGCACTTCTTAAAAGATACAAGACTAGGGGAGAGTCTGATGGTGGTAGGCAGGCTATTCCATAAGAAGGGAGCCGCCAGCGAGAAGTCCTGCAAGTGTGAGTTTGCCGTACGGGTGTGAGCAAGCAGGAGAAGGTCACGGCAGAGCAGAGAGACCGAGAAGGGGCATACCTATGGATTTGTGAAGAGATATACGATGGGCTAGAATTGTTCAGTGCTTAATAGGTATGGGTTAGTACTTTGAATTGACACCTATAGGATACAGGAAGCCAATGTAAGGACTGACAGAGGGGGGAAGTGTGAGAGGACCGACTAAAGAGGAAAATTAGTCTGGCGGCAGCATTCCTTACAGACTGTAGCGGGGCAATAAGTATTTTGGGTAGACAAATTAGGAGGGGGTTACAATAATCCATGAGGGAAATTACCAGAGCATGGACAAGCTCCTTGGTAGCGTCTTGCATAAGAAAGGCGCGGATGCAGGCTATGTTTTTAAGATGGAATCTACAGGATTTCGCAACATACTGCATGTGAGGCTCAAAGGTGAGGCCAGAATCAAGTATGACACCAAAACAGCGCACTTGCAAGGATGGACTTATGTGGATACCACTAACTTTAATGGAGAGCGAAAGAGGAGGATTAGTATTAGGAGGAGGAAAGACAAGGAGCTCAGTTTTAGAGAGATTGAGTTTCAGAAAGTGGGAAGACATCAAGTCAGAGATGGAAGAAAGGCAAGCAGTGACACGTTGCATGATGGCAGGGGAGAGGTCCGGGGAGGAGAGATGTATCTGGGTGTCATCAGCATACAGGTGGTAGTGGAATACAAGAGAGGTAATAAGTTTGCCAAGAGAGGCAGTATAAAGAGAAAATAGAAGGGGACCAAGGACAGAGTCTTGGGGGACTCCAACCGAGACAGGAAGAGGGGAGGAGGTATCATTAGAAAAGGAGATACTGAATGAGGGTTGGGAGAGATGGAGAAGAAAACCACGAGAGGACAGAGTCACAGAGACCGAGTGATTGAAGAGTTTGAAGAAGGAGAGCATGATCAACGGTCAGCAGAGAGGTCAGCAGAGAGGCAGCAGAGAGGTCAAGAAGAATTAGTATGGAGCAGTGGCCTTTGGATTTAGCTGTGATTAGGTCATTAGTAACTTTGATAAGAGCAGTTTCAGAAGAGTGGAGAGGGCATAAGCCAGATTGAAGAGGGTCAAGGAGAGAGTTGGAAGCAGGTATATGGGACGATAGTTGGAGGGGGAGGACGGGTCAAGAGATGTTTTTTTCAGGATAGGTACTACAGTGGCATGTTTAAGATCAGCAGGGACAACACCAGAAGAGAGAGAGCAGTTGAAGATGTGTGTTAAGGAAGGCACAAGACAAGGAGAGAGAGACCCGATAAGGTGAGATAGGACAGGATCGAGCGGGCAAGTGGTGGGGCGAGAGAAAAGGAGAAGCGCAGCCACAATGGCTTTCCATTTGATGTGAACAAAAGCCCACAATATGTTTTGCTAGTGTTGGATGTTAAAGTTTCAAAAAGATCCAGATCTATAGTGCAGGCACCGATGATTTGAGTAGAAAATTACATTGTTGGTTTCCTCTCATGCTTTTATTAACAGCCACATTGCCTGCAGGTGATGGTCTTTGCTCTAACTCTTTCTGTCTCATATATTTCCTTTTTTTCTTCCCAATTGACTTACCATGCTTTTCTTACCCATGATCCGATATATAGCTATGGATAGCATGCATTAGACACCAAATGCCTGGATGCACTTTGGTGAATATTCATACTAATTATGTTTGTGCAAGCAAAATGGAAATATAAAATAATTCTAATTTTCATATGTTGATATTGGAGAACACTACATTTATTTATAAATTTGATAAAATTACAAATGGATAAAGGAACAGACATTACTATTTTCACAATGTTCATTCTAGAGCACATACATATCTATTTTTTGTAAAATAAACTTACAGCATTGATCCAGGATATATAAGCAGAGACTCTGGTGAACACTGTTGGTTTCTGGTAGGCATTGCATCCAGAAGAAGACACAAAACTAGTTACACCATGGACCTGGTAAACTCCACTGACAGCACAGTTGAGGGGTCCCCCAGAATCTCCCTATAACGGAAAAAAAAAATGTAGTCTAGACCATCTTTATCCAATGTAAGCATCCAAGGGTATGCTTGCAATAATGACATACATTTTCAATCAGTTACTAAAAATGTTTGAATAGATGTTATAATTTTATTATATAGACCAATATGTCTACAAAACTACGGTTAGGAATATTATCACATACATGATTAAAAAACATGGATAACACCTACAAAACTACACTGAAAAATGTACTCCTATTTCTCTTATCTACCTTCCAGTCCATCTCTTGTTTTGTAGGTCAGCTAGCTAGCTATCTATCCAGACAGCTATCCATCCTTCCAGCCAGCCAACCACCCATCAAACAATCAACCACCCATCAACCAATCAATCAATCCAGTTAGCCAGCCATCCGTGCAGCCATTCAGTCATTCATCTTGATTTGTGTTTCAGATCCCTTCACTTCAACCCAGAATCCTTCTGCCTAATAATAACACTTTTCTTTCCATCTCTTTTATTCATCCTGTATATCCTGTCTCTGGCTTCAAGCTCTTCTTTTATCCATATTACCTCCACTTCACCTATGTGTACCATTGTTTCTTCCTCCCTCCATGCTTTATTGAAACAGATTAAATATTTAAATTTTTACAAACTTTTTAAAAATTAAGCAGTGTACCTTTGTGTATGATGAGGTGTTTTTTTTTTTAATTCCAAGTTACATTGTCACCCCAAAATCTTTGTGCCATTAATCAATGCAAGACAGACATGTGCTGCACTGCCTAGTCATCAGTACCATGTTGGCCTTAGACATAATTAAGTGACTGATGCTTTGAAAACCTGACCTAGATAAAAAGGACAAGCAAATGAGGAGAGAGAACAAGAGGCCACCTTCCTCCATCTACAGATCCTTCACTGTTTTTTATAATGTGTCTTCAGAATCGTTGAATGATAAGTAAGACATGTTAAAATAGCGAAACACTTGTCTTAGAAAGGTAGCTAGGCAAAAACAAACTCAAACAATGCGTTCAAAATTTCAAGAACTGAGAATCTGCAGTAATAAACCTATCTAGGAAAAATTGCACAACATGGTAAGATTATGAAAATGTAACTCAATATCTTACATTGCATCCAGCCTGAGCTCCATTACCACCTGCACACACCATGGTGGTCTTCACGGTACTGCCCCAGTAGGAACTTGACGAGCAGGTTGAGTGAGCGACCACAGGCAGAGGGGCCTGCTGGAGGATTGATGGGAGGGATCCACCAGCTGTGGGGAAAACAAGTGCTCATGTTAAGCAGAATATGATGTTAAATGGAACATATGTAGTATCTACTAATCATCAGAATATTTTCTCTAATAACCTGTTGGAGGAACTTATATTTTTTCATATTTATTGATGAACAGAAAAAGCAAGACTGTATAGATATAATATTATTATTATTTTTTAAAAATCAGATGCTTACTGCTGGTTCTGCCCCATCCAGTAACGGTGCAAGCGTAATTGTGGGCCAGGACAGCCCCAGAACTTGGCAGTGTTGCCAGTTTTACATAGCTGTTCAGAGTGGCGCTCGATGCCAGATGAAGGATTGCAATATCATACCTGTTAAGAAAAGACAACAACTAGAGGAAAGACCTATAGATATAAAGGCATGTAATAATTATAATATATTACTCTAGTTGCGACAAACAAGGTCTCAAAGGCAGATCAATAGACAAGGACAGAATCCGTAAATAAACGTTAAAGGATCACTATATGGTCAGGAACACAAACATGTATTTCTGACCCTATAGTGTTAAAACCACCATCTATCCCCCATGCGCCCCTCATGCCTCCATAAATATAGCAAAATCTTCAAGCATGAAGCTGTAACTCTGCATGCTGTTTGCCTTAAAAAAAAAAACAAGCAGTCTACTGACATCATCAGAAGTGGTGGCCTGATCCAATCACAGTGCTTCCCCATAGGATTGGCTGAGACTGACAAAGAGGCAGATCAGGGACAGAGCCAGCATGATTCAAACACTGCCCTGGCCAATCAGCATCTCCTCATAGAGATGAATTGAATCAATGAATCTCTAAGAGGAAAGTTCAGTGTCTGCATGCAGAGGGTGGAGACCAGCGGTGTACGTACCGTAGTCGCAAGGGCCGCATCTGTTACCGGGCCCGGCCACCCTGTGGACCCCCGGACCGGGTACCACCTTCCACGTTTTGCGGCCCTGGCCCGTGCAGCAAACCGCCGAGGCCACATGTTAAGGGGTCCATCGGGTCGCCCATGCTGTCAGGGCCACCCGATGGAGATGGATTATCAGGGGGCCCTGTCTGCACTGGGCGCTTTAACAGCATGACTGGGCCCCCTTTGATTACATCACTGCTGGGAGGAAGTGACTCCCCGGTCACTCCTCCCAGCATACAGAGAGCCCGCGTGGGAGGAAACAGGAAGGAGGAGGGAGTCATAGTGGGAACTCTGACTCCCATCAGGCTGAGCCACCCTCCAGGGAAAGTCACACAAGGTAGAAAACATTTTGTGTATGTATGTGTGTGTGTGTGTCTCTGTGTGTGTGTCTCTGTATGTGTGTGTCTGTGTCTGTGTCTCTGTTTGTGTGAGTATGTATGTGTGTGTGTGTCTGTGTCTCTGCATGTGTGTATGTATGTGTGTGTCTTTGTCTCTGTATGTGTGTATGTATGTGTGTGTCTGTGTCTCTTTATGTGTGTGTGTGTGTGTGTGTGTGTCTGTATGTGTCCATGTATGTGTGTGTGTCTCTGTATGTGTGTGCCTCTGTGTGTGTCTTTGTGTGTGTCTGTGTCTCTGTCTGTGTGTGTCTCTGTATGTATGTGTCTGCATGTGTGTATGTATGTATCTGTGAGTGTGTATGTATGTATGTGTCTGTCGGGGGGTGTCTGTGTGTATGTGTTTGTTAGTATGTGTCGGGGGGCACCCACGGTCAGGGAGGAGAGGGTCAGGGTGGGGGGGGGGGGGCACGGATCAGTTTCGCACCGGAGCCCCATGGATTGTGTGCACGCCACTGGTGGAGACACTGAATGTTTGGATGCATTTTAGGCAGCCATGACCCAGGAAGGATCTCTAACAGCCATCTGAGGAGTGGCCAGTGAAGTTATCACTAGGCTGTAATGTAAACACTGCATTTTCTCTGAAAAGACAGTGTTTACAGCAAAAAGCCTGAAGGTAATGATTCTACTCACCAAAACAAATTCAATAAGCTTTAGTTGTTCTGGTGACTATAGTGAAAACATAAAATAGCAAAAAGGCATAATTGTGTATGTTACAAAAATATAATATTGAAAAAATTAGAATTTATGTTTTAGATGAATATGTACTTTAATGTGATCTACCATGAATAGCTGTCCCAGAGTGTTTCAAAGGACTGAGAGCCCTGAGATCAGAATATTAATATACCGAAAGGGGCATAGTTTGCATGGACTTTAACTTAACAAATGCCATTTTTTTGTTAATGTTACATTATAATATTATTTTTATGAAGTGGCAAATTCATACTTTCACACATTGGTTTTCCCCATTTCTTACCCAGAAGCTACACTGTTGGAGTTCCAGCTGGCATGTTTTACAATCTTTGACACGGAGATATATTGTTCTCTGCCCTCGTTCACACTCAGGTTGTGTTCTCCCAAAACCACACGGAAGTTATAAACTCTGTGTATTAGAAATAAAATAATATAGTTGGTTTATATGTCACTCGCAGTAGGTAGAAGGTATACATCATAAAATGAGAAGCATCCCAGTTATAACAAAACTTTGTTTAAAAATTTAAATGTTTTACAATATTTAATGACTAAATGACTAAAACACGTGCATTTTGTTTGCTGTAAATTTCAGGAAAAAAAGTTATTTTAGTACTAAGACAGATTGGGTTGTTTACTGAATAACAATTCACCCATAGTCTTCAATGGAGTAAATCCTTATTTTGATAAATAAACCCAGCCCATAGTTTTTTTTACTTTGCCATGGACTCTTAGACTGGATCTGTCTAACTAGCTTTTGGCATAGGACATTCCATCCAAGATGAAGCAGAGTACAGATTCCTAGCAAGGATCAGAAATTATTTGATGACAGAAAAAGCAGTGAAAGATCAAAGGAAATTCTGTAGTTGTAACGGACTAAGATTTTTGAAAAAAATGTATATTAGTATATGTCTGAGTATGCAAATATACATTAATATATTGGCAAATTGTGATGTTCCTGTATGCATTAAATAGATTTTACTAGTGATTAATATTTACTTTTTATTGTACTATTAAATAAAATAATCATGTTTACCTTTACTCATAGGGATGCACATTATAAATTTAAGAAAGCACTCCAATCACCATAACAACTTTTGGTAGTGGTTATAGAGCCTGTTTCACAATGGTTTAAATATCCAATTAACATTGGTGGTTATGGTGCTTGGAATATCCCTTTAACCCCTTAAGGACACATGACATGTGTGACATATCATGATTCCATTTTATTCTAGAAGTTTGGTCCTTAAGGGGTTAAGGGAGAATCTTTGTATTAATACCGTCAATACAATATTATATGTTGATGCTTTTACCTGTCTACACAGTGAGCAGCGGTCATGACACGGTTAGCACGGATAAGGGAACCTCCACAGGTGTGATACCAGCTGCTTCCAGACTGATACTGAAGGGAAATCTGGACAAGGGAAATAATACAACATATGTAGTAAACATCAACAAAGCATTAACAGTATGTAATCAACATTTTCTTGTTAAATAATTGTGTATTTTATTTATCGTGGAGTTCCACAGTCGCACTCTCTTGGAGTTTTGATAGCAATACTTTCTATTGCTTTCTACAGAAAAAAAGTTAGCCGCACGTACCTGCCAAGGCCATGCATTTTGTGCAGAATTTGATCCTCCTACCACCCTCTCATTTCCTTCAGCATCTTCATAACATTGTCCTTTGGGGTAAATAAAGCACATTAAGTATAAGCTCAGTGCAAATATGTCTTGATTTACCATTTTAAGTGCAAGATAATGCATCTTGGACGTAAAAACCCAAGGGCAGAGTATAGAATATTTAATAGAGTCCTAACCTCAACATCTGAGGAAAGGGATTCAGGGGTAATTATTTCAGATGACTTAAAGGTAAGCAGACAATGTAATCGAGCAGCAGGAAATGTTAGCAGAATGCTTGGTTGTATAGGGAGAGGTATTATCAGTAGAAAGAGAGAAGTGCTCATGCCATTGTACAGAACACTGGTGAGACCTCACTTGGAGTATTGTACGCAGTACTGGAGACCATATCTCCAGAAGGATATTGATACTTTAGAGAGAGTTCAGAGAAGGGCTACTAAACTGGTTCATGGATTGCAGGATAAAACTTACCAGGAAAGGTTAAAGGATCTTAACATGTATAGCATGGAGGAAAGACGATGCAGGGGGGATATGACAGAAACATTTAAATACATAAAGGGAATCAACACAGTAAAGGAGAAGACTATATTTAAAAGAAGAAAACTATCACAACAAGAGGATATAGTTTTAAATTAGGGGGAAAAGGTTTAAAAATAATTTTAGGAAGTATTACTTAATAAATAAACATAAAGGGAATCAACACAGTAAAGGAGGAGACTATATTTAAAAGAAGAAAAACTACCACAATAAGAGGACATAGTCTTAAATTAGAGGGACAAAGGTTTAAAAATAATATCAGGAAATATTACTTTACTGAGAGGGTAGTGGATGCATGGAATAGCCTTCCAGCTGAAGTGGTAGAGGTTAACACAGTAAAGGAGTTTAAGCATGCGTGGGATAGGCATAAGGCTATCCTAACTATAAGATAAGGCCAGGGACTAGTGAAAGTATTTAGAAAATTGGGCAGACTAGATTGGCCAAATGGTTCTTATCTGCCGTCACATTCTATGTTTCTATGTTTTCTATGTTTCTAACCACAGGGAGTTTAAGCATTAGTGAGACAGGCATAAGGCTATCCTAGACTTAAGATTAGGCCAGGGACTAATTAAAGTATTAGGAAATTGGGCAGACTAGATGGGTCGAATGGTTCTCATCTGCCGTCACATTCTATGTTTCTATGAATTTAATCTCAGAGTTATTCACTAAAGTCCGAATGCTCATGTAATGAATGGGCAAACCCATCTTGTGCTCCATGGATTGATTTGGATTGTAAAATCCAGATATTGTTCAGGGTTTTTAACAATGCCTAGATTTTGCAGTAAGAACTCTTAATGAGCCTGAATATGCTCTGAATATGGTTCAGCTAAAATTTGGATCCAGATTGGACTTTTCGCGCCATTAAGTTTATTCTGTGCAGACCACCTGCTAAAGATAATTTTTTAGTTGCGTTAGTTGCGTTTTTTATTTGTTCACCCTTTTTTGCAAAGCTTTTTTTTCCAATACTTGAGATGTGTTTTTATGTACACTGATCAGATACAAGATTAAAACCACTGACAGGTGAAGTGAATTACATTAATTATATTTCTACAATAAGCACCGGTCAAGGGGTGAGACAAGTAAAAATTTAATGTGCTGGACACAGTAAAAATGGGCAAGTGAAAAGAGTAACTTTCACATGGCTCAAATTTTCAAATTTGATGTCTTGACAACTGGGTCAGAGTATCTCCAAAACAGCAAGTCTTGTGGGGTGTTCTTGACATGCAGTGCTTAGTACCTACCAAAAGTGGTGCAAGGAAGGACAACCGTTGAACCAGCATGAGGGTCATGGGTGCCCAAGGCTCACTGATGCACATGGGGAGCAAAGGCTAGCCCATCTGGTACAATCACACAGAAGAGCCAACTCAAATTGATGAAACATTTAATGCTGGCCATGATCATAAAAAGCATAGCATGTTTCATAGCACACAGTGCACCGCAGTTTCTACATATGGGACTGGGAAACCACAGACAGGTCAGAGTGCCCATGGTGACTCCTGTCTACCAGTGAAAGTGCCTTTAATGTGGATGTGAGCATCAGCATTAGTCCATATAGAAATAGAAGAAGGTTCCCTGGTCTGTTGAATCACATTTTGTTTTAGATCTGGTGGATGGCCAGGTGCATGTGCGTTATTTACCTGGTGAAAAGATTGCAGCAAGATGCACTATGGAAAGAAGGCAGGCCAGTGGAGGCAGTGTTATGCTCTGGACAATGTCCTGTTGGGAATCCTTGGGTCCTGGAATTCTTGTGAATGTTACTCTGACAAGTACCACCTACCTAGAGATTGATGTAGATAATGGCAATGGTGTTCCCTGATGGTAGTGGCCTCTTTCAGCAGGATAATGCAAACAGCCACACTGCAAACATTATTCAGTTATGGTTTGGGAAACATGACAAAGCATTCAAGGTGTTACTTTGGCCTAGAAATTCCCTATATCTTAATCTGATTGAGCATCTGTGGGATGAGCTGGAAGAACTAATACGATACATTGAGGCCTCATCTCACAACTTACAGGACTTAAAGGATCTGCTGCTAATGTCTTAATGCCAGATACTACAGGACACGTTCAGAGGTCTTGTGGAGTCCATGCCTCGGTGCATCAGAGCTGTTTTGGTAGCACAAAGGGGACCTGCATGATATTAGGCAGGTTGTTTTAATGTTGATGCTGATCAGTGTACTTTAATGTGGTATTTGTGGGGGCTGAAGAATACAAGATTTAGAAGAAAGGTGACTTCTGATGGTAAGCATAATTTATATTTTACAGGTTTTAGTTTTATTGGTCCCTCCCTTACTATTATTAGGATGAGGGTGCAGGGTTAATTTTTTTATTTAGTGCAGTGTGGCTAGAGGTTTGGGAACACCCAGCCACTCAGGTGTGGGGACATTGGATTTATTTTTGGGGGTGAATAATGGTATATGCACCCTTTTATTATATTTTGTTAGTAGCCTCCAACTGCTTCACGTGTGTGTGGCTAGAAGAGGGACACTTGGTCTTCTTCCTGTATTTTAAATATTACCTTTATCCACCACCCATGGCTGGGGTCATGAGGGGACATTATGTCCTCCCTGTGTTATAACTAGAGCCCCCAACTGCTGTCTATAGGTGGCAAAAAATGTTTTTAAAACTACGAGCCCGCAGGCTGCTAGCACTGTCAATGTTAAGAATTTCAAATGATCGTTTGCTAGCATTTTCAAATTTGCATCATTCCTGATGCATTCAGTCCTGAGTTGATTTAAAAGCGGTGCTTTATGAATATTCCAAATCATATACTTCGGATGAGGTTCACATACAAAAGCACACATTTTTAATCCATACACTGAATTCATGCAGCCACTTGCTACAGACTCAGTCAGACAGACCGAATTGCGACTGGATTTAATTTTAGTAAATTTGAACATTGACATTTTGTTCGGAACTATGCAATCTTTACCAGATTTTCTGCATCTGGACAAAATTTGGTGCTTAGTGAATTACTCTGTTGGTATTACATGGTTGAATGAATGTGCTTTATTTTCACTACAATGATCAATATGTCTATGTTGGTAAAACATTTGTCTTGCTTTTTAATTTGTTTTACTTCTCAACTTTTTAGCACTGTTTGATATATTTACTAAATGAGGCGAGATTTAGTTATGGAAGTAATGAGTTGGGTATTGAAGATGTTTGCACTCTTGTGACATATGTATTTGTTAAATAGCTTGATTTGTTTTAAAAAAGCATACTTGATTAAAGGGACACGCTAAGCACTATAACCACTACAGTCCACATGTGCATTCTTCAAATCATACAGAGGGTTGAAATACTTAAAAAATAACTTTTTTTCCACGTATATTTAATGGGACACTGGTGCGGGTAATACCATGATTCTTACTAACTAGTTTGAGAACTAGATTATTATTAGATTTTGATATGTCTAGAGTTATTTTCTAGCATTTATATCAGTTTTTTCGTTCATCAGCATAATGTTAAACTCCATAACTAAACAACCGTGTTGACACACATTTTTGTTCTTCCACAATTGAAATGCAGCATCCAACCGTTCATAAGTCCAATGTCACAGTCATTCATGAAAACGGCAACTATATTTGTATACCGTATTTGTAGAGGAGAAACAAAATCTTTAGGTAAGTATATTTTGATATGTATTGTGTTTAGTAGATTCTGTGTGTTGAATTTTAATACTTCCCCAGACCAGGTCTTTTAATAATATTTTAGAGAGGACAGGTCTATCTTTTCAATCTAAAATGGATACATTTTTAAATAAAACCTATATCTATGAGACAAGACGGGTTACACATAAAAATTCCTTCATGCATGCTTTGGGGTAAAGGTTACAATGTACACTGGTTAGATTTAATTTAATTAAAAAAAAATAATGTTTCAAGATCAGTGAGTAAGGGAAGTTTGATAACAGAGGAATACTATAAAATGCATGTAATTTAAACTATTACAATGGTAACGATAGGAAGAGAGACATATAAAGTTTCGGGTTGAAGAGTTATTAATAATTGCTATCACTCCCTGTGTACGTGAGGCGGTATAACAAACTCTTACATGTTAGAACAAGCACTACATTTCAAAAATAATAGAGAGTTAGTGAAGTGTAAAGTAAAGTGAATTTGGATTAGCAGATGATGTGCAGTTAGCTGTCAATGTATCTTACCACAAAGGACAAGAGCAGCAAGGACAAGGAGCCTCAACATCTTCAGTCAGTAGCTGGTGAATGTCCTGGTAAAGTGATCCTGTGTGATCACTTTATATATGCCAAGCAATATAATCGGTAATGGGAATATTTGCAGATGTTGCAAGCAGAACCATTCGGTTCCAAGTTGGTTCTCGATAGTCTCTCTAAAACAATTGCCAATACTATAAAGTTTTATCAAGGACACTGTATACTTGCATGCAGGGCCAGCCCAAGGCATTTTGCTGCCTGGGTCCAAGGATGAAATGCTGCCTTCCCCCCACCCCTCAAAAAAAAAAAAAAAAAAACACGTATGTTTCTGCAATGGTAGCATCTCTATGTGTGTGTGCTGGGGATAAAATGTGTGTCTCTGTGCGTACTGGAAATGAAGTGTGTGTCTAACTGTGTGCTGGGTATATGTGTGTGTATGTTCTGAGGAGGAAGTGTGTGTCTGTGTGAGTGCTGGGGATGTATTGTGTGTCTATGTAAGTGCTGGGGATGTGTCTTTGTGTGTGCTGGGTATGTAGTATATGTCTGTATGTGCTGGTGATGTAGAGTGTGTCTGTGTATGCTGGTGATGTAGCATGTGTCTGTGTGTGCACTGCAGCCAATGCACTTACCTATACACAGTGTCTGTGTGTATGCATGTGTGCCAGTGTTTGTATCTGTGTGTCTGTATCTGTAAGTATCAGTGATTTACCTGTTTGTCTATGTATCTGCATGTGTGGCAGTGTTTGTATCTGTGTGTCTGTATATCTGCATGTGTATTAGTGTTTCTGTGTAACTGTATGTGTGTATGTATATCTGCACGTGTATCAGTATATGTATCAAACACTGACACACATGCAGATATTGATATACATACAGATGTACACACACACTGTTACGCCTGCAGATACACAGACATACACACTGACACACACAGAGACACTGACACATATAAATACACGCACTACACACACAGATGCACACATTACACACTACACACTTTACACATATACAAACAGATATACACACTACACATACAAGATACACACTACACACAGATACACACACTATGCACACATTACACACACGCTACACACAAATACACACACTAAACACACACACTACACACACACAAACACATATACACACACATTACGCACATACAAACAATCAGATTCACAAAATTAAACCACCCTATAGTTTTACCCTCTGTTGGCTGTGGCTGGTGGGAGTTGGGGGCCTTCTCTCCCGATCCTCACAGCTCCCTCCACCCCCGCAGCTCAGTGTCAGTGTGTGTGAGCTGGGAGGAAGTGAGAGGCTGCCCCTTCCACCCAGCTCTCCCTGCTATAGGTCGCATGACCAGGCCCCTCATTGCATATGTCTATCGGGTGGCCCTAAGAGCATAGGCCACCCGATGGACCTCCACACAGGTTCCCAACCCATGTAGTGTAGCTGGACTGCCACCACGGGTTGTGAACTCCTGTGTTAGATGATGACAGGGGCGGCAAAATGTCCCTCTCAGTGTGCCGCCTAGAGCCATGGCTCCACATCGGTCTATGGACAGGCCGGCCCTGCTTGCATGAACTTTTCTTGTTTTTTTTATATTTTTCGAAAAGTGAAATAGTGATGGCAGATTAAAGGAACACTCCAAGCACCATAACCACTATAACCATAACTGTAGAGGTTATAGAGACAGGAGTGCCCTGGCACCCCAATTCCAATTAGTCCTGGGGTCTTCTGAGCCCAGCTGTCTGCATTGAACATGGCTTAGCTCATTGCCTGGGAGTGATCAGCTGACGCTCTCACACAGTGAGCTGGCCTTTCATTGCAGGGCATAGCTCATATCAATGGGCAAAAAATGTGGTTCGGTGCGGTTCGGAAATTTGGGTAACTAAAAAAATGTGTTTGCTTCGGCAATTCCAGAGTGAGGAAGACAGAATGACCTATAAGATTAGGCAGAAAGAGGCTAAGCAAGTTATAAGTAGTGATGTACCGAACTGTCCGCCGGCGAACAGTTCCCGGCGAAATTAGCGTGTTCGCGTTCGCCACGGCGGGCGGACACATGCGCAGTTCGATCCGCCCCCTATTCATCATCATTGGGCAAACTTTTACCCTGTGCCTCTCGGTCAGCAGACACATTCCAGCCAATCAGCAGCACTCCCTCCCTTCCACACCCTCCAACCTCCCTCCCAGCATCCATTTTCGATTCATTCGGAAGATGCATGCTTAGTGAGAGGAGGGAAAGATTAGCTGCTGCTGATTAGATAGGGAAATTGATAGCTAGGCTAGGGTATTCAGTGTCCACTACAATCCTGAAGGACTCATCTGATCTCTGCTGTAAGGACAGCACCCCAAAAAGCCCTTTTTAGGGCTATAACATCAGGCTGCTTTTTTTTTTTTTCCTGTGAAATGTAATTGCAGGTGCCTGCCTGCCAGCTTCTGTGTGAGGTTCACATTGGATACTGTGCCTATTTGCCCAGTGCCACCACTCATATCTGTTTTAACAATAGGTTAAGCTTTACATTTAAAATAAATATTTTTTTTTCACTGTAATAGAAGAGCAGTTGCCTGCCTGCCAGCTTCTGTGTGAGGTTCACATTGGATACTGTGCCCACTAGCCCAGTGCCACCACTCATATCTGTTTTAACAATTGGTTAAGCTTTAGATTTAAAATAAATATTTTTTTTTCACTGTAATAGAAGAGCAGTTGCCTGCCTGCCAGCTTCTGTGTCAGGTTGGATGCCTTGCCCATTTGCACAGTCAGTGCCACCACTCATATCTGTTTTAACAATTGGTTAAGCTTTAGATTTAAAATAAATAAAAAATTTTCACTGTAATAGAAGAGCAGTTGCCTGCCTGCCAGCTTCTGTGTCAGGTTGGATGCCTTGCCCATTTGCACAGTCAGTGCCAACACTCATATCTGTTTTAACAATTGGTTAAGCTTTAGATTTTAAATAAATATTTTTTTTCACTGTAATAGAAGAGCAGTTGCCTGCCTGCCAGCTTCTGTGTGAGGTTCACATTGGATACTGTGCCCACTAGCCCAGTGCCACCACTCATATCTGTTTTAACAATTGGTTAAGCTTTAGATTTAAAATAAATATTTTTTTTTCACTGTAATAGAAGAGCAGTTGCCTGCCTGCCAGCTTCTGTGTCAGGTTGGATGCCTTGCCCATTTGCACAGTCAGTGCCACCACTCATATCTGTTTTAACAATTGGTTAAGCTTTAGATTTAAAATAAATACAAAATTTTCACTGTAATAGAAGAGCAGTTGCCTGCCTGCCAGCTTCTGTGTCAGGTTGGATGCCTTGCCCATTTGCACAGTCAGTGCCAACACTCATATCTGTTTTAACAATTGGTTAAGCTTTAGATTTTAAATAAATATTTTTTTTCACTGTAATAGAAGAGCAGTTGCCTGCCTGCCAGCTTCTGTGTGAGGTTCACATTGGATACTGTGCCCACTAGCCCAGTGCCACCACTCATATCTGTTTTAACAATTGGTTAAGCTTTAGATTTAAAATAAATAATTTTTTTTCACTGTAATAGAAGAGCAGTTGCCTGCCTGCCAGCTTCTGTGTCAGGTTGGATGCCTTGCCCATTTGCACAGTCAGTGCCACCACTCATATCTGTTTTAACAATAGCTTAAGCTTTAGATTTTAAAGAAATCATTTTTTTTCACTGTAATAGAAGATCAGTTAGTTGTCTGCAAGCGTCTGGGTGTCAGGCCTACTTCAGCGTGTGCTCTGTAGACCTGTTCCAGCGTGCTTTGACAGTTGCCAATCATATTTGGTGTCTCTATAGCGTGCTTTTAAAACCAAAATTTGTTTTTCACTGTTATAGATTGAATAGCAGTTACTTGTCTTCAAGCGGGTGTCTCAGGCCTACAGTGTGTGCTCTGCAGAACTGTTCCAGTGCACATTGCCAATCATATCTGGTCTCACAGTAGCTTGCACGCATAGTACCACTAATCCCCCAAAAAATGACAGGCAGAGGCAGGCCACCCCGCAGGGGCTGTCGTGGTCGTGGTGCTGTGATTCCCTTTTGCCCTAGAATAATGCCCAGTTTTCAGAAGCCACGTACCCTGAACTTGAAAAGTTCTGAGGACTTAGTTGACTGGCTAACACAGGACACCCAATCTTGTACAGCCTCCGCTCGGAACCTTGACGCACCATCCTCCTCCAGCTTAGCTTCAGGCACCTCTCAAGATAGCACTCACCCGCCTGCCGACACCACCAAAACTAGCACCACAGCCACTTTACTTGGTATGTCAGAGGAGTTATTCACACACCCGTTTGAAGAAATGAGTGATGCGCAACCATTATTGCTAGAGGATGTAGATAACAGGGATATGTCTCAGGCAGGCAGCATTAAACACATGGAGGTACGGTGTGATGATGATGATGTTGTACCCGCTGCTGCTTCCTTTTCTGAGTTGTCAGATACAAGCGAAGCGGTTGATGATGACGATGCGTCCATGGATG
This sequence comes from Pelobates fuscus, assembly GCF_036172605.1. Taxonomy (NCBI): domain Eukaryota; kingdom Metazoa; phylum Chordata; class Amphibia; order Anura; family Pelobatidae; genus Pelobates; species Pelobates fuscus. Next base: position 403,456,917 of record NC_086317.1, read on the forward strand.
TCACGTGGGTGCCCGCTCGGCAAGAAGAAGAACAGGGCGAAAGTTCAGATGGGGAGACAGAGAGGAGGAGGAGGAGACGAGTTGGAAGCAGGGGGGGGTCGTCGCAAGGAGCTAGTGGCACAGTCAGACAGCATGCATCGGCACCCAGGGTCAGCCCGACAGCACGCCAATCAACGCATGCTGTGTCCACCTCCAGAATGCCGTCATTGCAGAGCTCAGCAGTGTGGCATTTTTTTTGTGTGTCTGCCTCTGACAACAGCGATGCCATTTGCAACCTGTGCCAAAGGAAACTGAGTCGTGGGAGGTCCAACACCCACCTAGGTACAACTGCTTTGCGTAGGCACATGATCTCACATCACAAACGCCTATGGGATCAACACATGAGTACAAGCAGCACGCCTACTCTAAGCCGCCATCCTCCTCCTGGTCCAGCATCTTCAGCCACGTCAACCACTGCTGTCCTTCTTGCCCCCTCTCAACCATCCGCCACTCCGTCTCCCGCTTTGAGCAGTTCCCGCTCATCTGCCCACAGTCAGGTGTCTGTCAAGGACATGTTTGAGCGTAAGAAGCCAATGTCACCAAGTCAACCCCCTTGCCCAGCGTCTGACAGCTGGCTTGTCCGAACTATTAGCCCGCCAGCTTTTACCATACAATCTGGTTGAGTCTGAGGCGTTCAAAAAATTTGTAGCTATTGGGACACCGCAGTGGAAGGTACCCGGACGGAATTTCTTTTCACAAAAGGCAATCCCCAACTTGTACTCGATTGTGCAAAAGGAAGTCATGGCATGTCTGGCACACAGTGTTGGGGCAAGGGTCCATCTGACCACTGATACCTGGTCTGCAAAGCATGGTTAGGGCAGGTATATCACCTACACTGCGCATTGGGTAAACCTGCTGACGGCTGACAAGCAAGGAATGCGTGGCATTGCAGAGGAGTTGGTGACACCGCCACGAATTGCAGGCAGTCCTGCTGCCACCTCCTCTACTCCTCCTACTCCATCCTCTTCCATAACCTCCTCGGCTGAGTCCTCTTGTGCCGCTGCTTCTTGCTCCACATCAACGGCACCCCCCCAGCTCCCCAGGTACTATTCCACATCCCGGATACGGCAGTGTCACGCCGTCTTGGGTTTGACTTGCTTGAAAGCAGAGAGTCACACCGGACAAGCACTCCTGTCCGCCCTGAACGCACAGGTGGAAAAGTGGCTGACTCCGCAGCAACTGGATATCGGCAAAGTGGTGTGTGACAACGGAAAAAATTTGATAGCGGCATTGAAGTTGGGCAAGTTGACACATGTGCCGTGCATGGCACATGTGTGTAATCGGATCGTACAACGCTTTGTGCATAAGTACACAGGCTTACAGGACGTCCTGAAGCAGGCCAGGAAGGTGTGTGGCCATTTCAGGCGTTCCTACATGGCCATGGCTCACTTTGCCGATATCCAGCGGCGAAACAACATGCCAGTGAGGCGCTTGATTTGCGACAGCCCTACACGTTGGAATTCAACACTCCTAATGTTCGACCGCCTGCTCCAACAAGAAAAAGCTGTTAATGAATATTTGTATGACCGGGGTGCTAGGACAGCCTCTGGGGAGCTGGGAATTTTTTTGCCACGTTACTGGACGCTCATGCGCAATGCCTGTAGGCTCATGCGTCCTTTTGAGGAGGTGACAAACCTAGTCAGTCGCAACGAAGGCACCATCAGCGACATCATACCATTTGTTTTCTTCATGGAGCGTGCCCTGCGAAGAGTGCTGGATCAGGCTGTAGATGAGCGTGAAGAGGAAGAGGAAGAGTTGTGGTCACCATCACCACCAGAAACAGCCTTATCAGCATCGCTTGCTGGACCTGCGGCAACGCTGGAAGAGGATTGTGAGGAAGAGGAGTCAGAGGAGGATTGTAGCTTTGAGGAGGAGGAGGAGGAGCAAGACCAAACACAACAGGCATCCCAGGGTGCTCGTTGTCACCTATCTGGTACCCGTGGTGTTGTACGTGGCTGGGGGGAAGAACATACCTTCAATGACATCAGTGAGGAGGAGGAAGGGGAAATGAGTAGCTCGGCATCCAACCTTGTGCAAATGGGGTCTTTCATGCTGTCCTGCCTGTTGAGGGACCCTCGTATCAAAAGGCTGAAGGAGAACGACCTGTACTGGGTGTCCACGCTACTAGACCCCCGGTATAAGCAGAAAGTGGCGGAAATGTTACCCAATTACAACAAGTCGGAAAGGATGCAGCATTTGCAAAATAAATTAAAAAGTATGCTTTACACAGCGTATAAGGGTGATGTCACAGCACAACGGGAATCTAACAGGGGGAGAGGTGGAAGTCATCCTCCTCCTCCTCCTCCCACGACCACGCCGGCAAGGACAGGACGCTTTAAAGACGTGTTGTTGATGGAGGACATGCGGACCTTTTTAAGTCCTATGCATCGCCACAGCCCTTCGGGATCCACCCTCAGAGAGCGACTCGACTGACAGGTAGCAGACTACCTCGCCTTAACTGCAGATATCGACACTCTGAGGAGCAATGAACCCCTTGACTACTGGGTGTGCAGGCTTGACCTGTGGCCTGAGCTATCCCAATTTGCGATAGAACTTCTGGCCTGCCCCGCTTCAAGTGTCCTGTCAGAAAGGACCTTCAGTGCAGCAGGAGGTATTGTCACTGAGAAGAGAAGTCACCTAGGTCAAAAAAGTCTAGATTACCTCACCTTTATTAAGATGAATGAGGGATGGATCCCGAAGGGACTGACACTGGGCGATACATTCGCTTAAAAAAGGCCTGATGAGCTGCCTTGGGCTAAAAATGGTCCACATGCTGCTGTATTTTAGCTCTGAATGACGTTTGACTTGCGTGACTTATCCGCCACCAACTAGGGTTCAAGCCGCCATGTTTTAGGGCACTTTCTGCCTGTGAAACAAACATCAATTTTTCTGGCCGCTGCTACAGCAGCGGCTGCAACAATACCACATTTTTCAGGCATGTGTACATGCCTAATTTTTAGGCCCATTGGTGCAGCACTGTGGCTTCAAAAACCAAACCAAAAATTAAAATCCTCCAAGATGGCACCAATATACCAGTGGTCTAAGCATCTTCCCACCTTGGCCTAAAAAGGGGAGGTGATTCAACAATTAAAAATCTCTGCCATTTACACGTCCACTGATAGGAGACGCGGAAGGTATTAAACTGATATGAACAATACTCCACTCCTATCAGTAGGTCCGTCCCATTGTGATTTATGCCCCCCACCCACCGCGCAGGGATGGGGGCCGGGGGGGAGGAAAGTAGGCCCCCCCATTGTGATTTATGCCCCCCACCCACCGCGCAGGGGTGGGGGCCGAGGGGGGGAGGACAGTAGGTCACCCCATTGTGATTTATGGCCCCCACCCACCGCGCAGGGGTTGGGGAGGACAGTAGCTCCCCCCAGTGTGTATCAGGGGCTTTGAGGACAGGTGTCAATCCATACCTGCCAAGTGACCCTATGTAGGGGGAACAGTCTCTATTCTGCTCTGTGTCAGTGTGTATCATGGTCTCTGTGGACGGTGAACAGTCTCTATTCTGCTCTGTGTCAGTGTGTATCATGGTCTCTGTGGACAGGGAACAGTCTCTATTCTGCTCTGTGTCAGTGTGTATCAGGGGTTTTGAGGACAGGTGTCAATCCATATCTGCCAAGTGACCCGATGTAGGGGGAACAGTCCCTATTCTGCTCTGTGTCAGTGTGTATCAGGGGTTTTGAGGACAGGTGTCAATCCATATCTGCCAAGTGACCCTATGTAGGGGGAACAGTCTCTATTCTGCTCTGTGTCAGTGTGTATCAGGGCTGGGCTTTGAGGACAGGTGTCAATGTTAGGTGATTTCTGCCCTTTATGGATTAAAAGCAGACTCTGCATCAACTGTGCAATTTTCCATGGGAGTTTTGCCATGGATCCCCCTCTGGCATGCCACAGTCCAGGTGTTAGTCCCCTTGAAACAACTTTTCCATCACTATTGTGGCCAGAAAGAGTCCCTGTTGTTTTTAAAATTTGCCTGCCCATTGAAGTCAATGGCGGTTCGCGCGGTTCGCGCGGTTCGCGCGGTTCGCCGGTTCGCGAACATTTGCGGAAGTTCGCGTTCGCCGTTCGCGAACCGAAAATTTCGGGTTCGCGACAACACTAGTTATAAGAGCTTCCAAATCCCACACAGAAGAGAAAATAGCACAGTCAGTAAAAAAGGGGGACAAAACTTTTTTTAGATACATAAATGAGAAAAGAAAAGTAAAACAAGGATTAGTTAGATTAAAAACAAAAGAAGGAAGGTATGTAGATGAGGATAAAGGTCTAGCTGACTGCCTCAATGAATATTTTTGTTCGGTATTTACAGATGAAAATGAAGGAAAGGGACCTCAGTTAAGAAAAAGGATAAATGAGTCATTTATTACACGTGAGTTTACAGAGGAAGAGGTTCTATTTCAACTGTCAAAAGTAAAGACAAATAAGTCAATGGGACCTGATGGAATACACCCAAAGCTATTAAAAGAGCTTAGTGGTGTACTAGCAAAACCATTAACAGATTTATTTAACCAATCATTGATAACAGGAGTAGTCCCAGAAGATTGGAAGTTAGCGAATGTTGTGCCCATTCACAAGAAAGGTAATAGGGAGGAGTCGGGCAACTATAGGCCAGTAAGCCTTACTTCAGTAGTGGGGAAAGTGATGGAAACCATGTTAAAGGATAGGATTGTTGAACATCTAAAAACACATGGATTTCAAGACCAGAGACAACATGGGTTTACTTCAGGGAGATCATGCCAAACTAATCTCATTGATTTTTTTGATTGGGTAACTAAAATTATAGATCAGGGTGGTGCAGTAGACATTGCTTACTTAGATTTCAGTAAGGCTTTTGACACTGTTGCACATAGAAGGCTTATCAATAAACTACAATCTTTGAGTTTGGATTCCAATATTGTTGAATGGGTAAGGCAGTGGCTGAGTGACAGGCAACAGAGGGTTGTAGTCAATGGAGTATATTCGAAGCTTGGGCTTGTCACCAGTGGGGTACCTCAGGGATCTGTACTTGGACCCATTCTCTTTAATATTTTTATTAGTGATATTGCAGAAGGTCTTGATGGTAAGGTGTGTCTTTTTGCGGATGATACTAAGATATGTAACAGGGTTGATGTTCCAGGAGGGATAAGCCAAATGGAAAATGATTTAGGTAAACTAGAAAAATGGTCAGAGTTGTGGCAACTGACATTTAATGTGGATAAGTGCAAGATAATGCATCTTGGATGTAAAAACCCAAGGGTAGAGTACAAAATATTTGATAGAGTCCTAACCTCAACATCTGAGGAAAGGGATTTAGGGGTGATTATTTCTGATGACTTAAAGGTAGGCAGACAATGTAATAGAGCAGCAGGAAATGCTAGCAGAATGCTTGGTTGTATAGGGAGAGGTATTAGCAGTAGAAAGAGGGAAGTGCTCATGCCATTGTAAAGAACACTGGTGAGACCTCACTTGGAGTACTGTACACAGTACTGGAGACCCTATATTCAGAAGGATATTGATACCTTAGAGAGAGTTCAAAGAAGGGCTACTAAACTGGTTCATGGATTGCAGGATAAAACTTACCAGAAAAGGTTAAAGGATCTTAACATGTATAGCTTGGAGGAAAGACGAGACAGGGGGGATATGATAGAAACATTTAAATACATAAAGGGAATCAACACAGTAAAGGAGGAGACTATATTTAAAAGAAGAAAAACTACCACAACAAGAGGACATAGTCTTAAATTAGAGGGACAAAGGTTTAAAAATAATATCAGGAAGTATTACTTTACTGAGAGGGTAGTGGATGCATGGAATAGCCTTCCAGCTGAAGTGGTAGAGGTTAACACAGTAAAGGAGTTTAAGCATGCGTGGGATAGGCATAAGGCTATCCTAACTATAAGATAAGGCCAGGGACTAATGAAAGTATTTAGAAAACTGGGCAGACTAGATGGGCCGAATGGTTCTTATCTGCCGTCACATTCTATGTTTCTATGTTTCTATGTTTCTAAGGTATGCAAGCACACCAAATGGCACACTATATACACTGGACACTGCGCATGTTTATGATTCTAAATGAATCCTAGAAATGTCTAGTCAGTGTCCACCTACTGGGCCATTTGATATAACTTTGAACTCAACCAGAAATACTGTATTTTTCTCCATTTTCTTTTCCATTTGTTTAATCTGTTGCATGTTCATCATTATTTATGCCTACTCAAAAATGCCTATTTATGCCTACTCAAAAATAGCTGCCTCATTTCCCATCACTAAACATGTTTATCTCATTTGCATATACTTTGTCACCAACAGATGACTCTGAAAGTCACTGTTGAAAGTCATTGAATAATGTTTATCTATTTTTTTCTTTTTTTTTTTACTAACATAGCTTGCAAATATTACCAGAGTATACATTGGCTTCCCTTGTGAATATATAATGAACAGTGAAATGAATTAACCTTTTGAAATATAAAACGTGTTAGTTACCTTGTTTGCTTTTGTGTTAACTTCTGGACTTAAATTAGAAGTCTTACCTGAAGGGTGTTTTGCAAAAAAAAAATCTTATAATCTGCCACCCTGGCTTTCTAGCCATCTGTTTTATTAGGCACAGCTGATTAAACAATTGTTATTGGCTCAACTTCAAAAAAGAAGAAACAGAAGGGAGGTGTAGCGCCTAATATGTCCTTGAAATATATGTAATGATAAAAAGAAGACTAATAGTGTAGTATGTAAAACACAGTGAGAAAAAAAATGATAAAAATTATTCACTCACACTTTTTCGGTGCTTAGGAGCAGCTCCAACTTTAACACTTGGACAGAATGATCCCCGTCTAGGGATATAATGTGCTGCAGGGTTTGCGTGCAGTCCTCCTCTAGTGTATTTTCTGTATTTACTGAAGTGATCTGGGTGCAATGTCCCTGCCATTTTAGCCCTACAGCTGCAAATATTGCAGTTTCAGAGAAACTACATTAAATTACAGGGTTAAGCCTGCCTCAAGTGGCTGTTTCACCGTGCATGCGCATTAGGCTCCCCCAACGGCTGATGTTGGAGGAGAAGGAGCTGAACCTCTGAAAGGTTAGAATTGCTATAGAAAAATGCCACTAGGAAATCATGTCAGAAAAGTTAGTTAGTTACATAATTATGGTAAAATTAATGCAAACAGGTGAGTGAAGAGCTAAGGAGCTCTGGATGAAAATCTTGTGACATGAGGAAAAAGCGGAGAAAGGGGAGCAAAGAAAGGCAGCAAGAGAAAAAGACAACTATGATCCTTGATACAGAGCTGTTGCTGCGATGAGTTTGAGAAAAGGGAAAAAAACACAGAAACTGAACAAAAACAAAGGAACTGCAGATGAGGAATGAATAAAGAAGAGGTTAGAGGAACAAACCCGAGCAACAACACTGTAATAAGCAAAGTTAAATAAAACATATTGTGCCGAAAAATAAATGCTAAACTAGTAGAAATATGACAACAAGTGAATATCCATCCTGAAGAAGCAGCAAAAAGGAAGATTTGAAGTGTTGTTCATGTGTTTATGCTTCATGCCGATTGGTTGTTCAAGGTTCTACAATGCCATGTTTGTTTGCGAGAACAGTTTTTATTATTCTAACGCATTGCTTTTACCTGTATGTTGCGGCTGTTGGAGTAGTAAAATAAGTTTTATGCATAATATGATACTCCTGCCTGACATTAAATTCTTGTATTACTCATGTTATGATATTGTTAGCTTTGCTTGTCAACTTTCCAACCTAGAAGTTCATCATTTGTTGCATTCTTCTACTTAAAACTTGATTAATATAGTTTCCATTTTAAAATATCAGCATTATTATGATTAAGTATCTTTATGTTCATATTTATTATGAGAAAGAGTTCTCTTCCAACATTTAATAAACACCTTTTTTTAAGGTTGTGTATGTAACGTTGCTAAAAATCCTTGAACAACTGGTATTACATGAAAAAATCCTTGAACATATCTGAATTTCTATGAACTGTTTCTAAAATTATCAGTGTTATGTCATTTTATCTGCAACAATAAGCTTGCTAAATAAACTTAAACAACTTCACGGTTTGTCAGAGAGACTCTATAAACATGAGGATCAATAGCACACTGAGACGAAAATATTTATAACCACCTGAATTATAGAGACGTAGAAAGAAGAATGAAAGAATTAGATCGAATTAGAGAAATAAATATATATTAGAGGAATGAATATTGGTTTGTAACTGGAATGGACAGACTTGTCTGGCCCTTTTGAGTGGAAAATATGGAATGGACAGAGATTCCTAGGGTTCTACCCCGTTAGGTGGTGAGTATCACGCAGATGGTCTCCACCAGTAAAGAAAAGCCCCCATATAGGCTTTGAGAAATAGATAAATACAGATAGAAATAGAAAATTCTACACGTACTAACTAGGAGATGACCTAACAGATAGCTCTATACAGTCTATGAATAACTGAATTCCTCAGAATGCCCATAACAGGCATTAATAGGTAATTGACATGCAAAACTTGAACATGGAAATTAACCCCTTAACGACGCTGGACGGAAATTTTCCGTCAAGGCAGACCTACCCTTAAGGACGCTTGACGGAAAATTTCCGTCATTTACTAAGGTTAACGCCAGATCGCCGCAATCGCGGCGATCGTGGGGTTAACGCTGTTGCTGGGTGCCTCGGCGTTTGAGGAAGCCCAGCATCAGCCAATAGCGCTGTCCCAGCACATGTGATCGCTGTGACAGCCAGTCACAGCGATCACAGTGCTGCTGGGATTTCCTGATCCTCCTCCCTCCACCTCTGTGTGTGTTTAGAAGTGGAGAGAGACGGATCGGTTGAAATTTTGTGTCTCTGACAGACACAAAGTATTTTAAAGTAAAAAAAATCCCTTTACCTCCTTTCCCTGTAAAAATTAACAAGGGTTTAACCCTTTGATCACTGGCAGCAGTGATCACAATACTGATCACAGTACTTTACTGAGATCAGTTTTTGTTTTTTTTAACCCTCAGGGGTTAACTTTATTTTATTTTAAACCCTCAGGGGTTAAATATATTTAATTTATTTTTTTTACTATTATTTTCAGTTAATTAGTTAGCTGGGGTGGATTGAAGCTAGGGGGAATTGGGGAATCTAGCATTAGTGTAGCTAGGAAGCTGAAAAGTTTTAGAAAGTTATTAAAAGTTATTAAAAGTTTGTAAAAGTTTGTAAAAGTTTATAAAAGTTTATAAAATCATAAAAAAAGTGAAAAAAGGAAAAAAGAGGAAAAAAAAGTAGTTTATTTTAAGTCAAAGCATTTCTGCTTTGCTAGGTGTAAGCACTGTGTTTAGTGGTGATCTGATTTCTGTTTTTACCCACAGGGGTTAATTTTTTTAAGTTTTTAGAAGTTTTTAAGAGTTTTAAAAAAGTTAAAAAAAAGTATTAAAAAAAAGTTCAGAAAACAAAAAAAAAAGTATAAAAAAAAGTTAAAAAAACAAAAAAAAAATACGTTATTTAGTTAAAGTTAATTTTAAGCTTTGACCATGCTTAGAAGGTTTAGTGCCGAGGAGGCATATAATATATTAGCAGCCGACTCAGAGGCAACCGACACTGCCTCAGAGAGTGTAGAGGGTGACTATGTGCCAGACACAGATGAAGAGAGTGAAGATACCCCTGGCACTGCTCCTGGCGCTGATATCTGGGTGCCCCCTAACAATTTTGTCCCCGACATCTCTCTGTTCACTGCGACTCCTGGTATTCAGGGAGACGTGACCAGCTATAACTCCCAGGATTTCATGGAGCTGTTCCTTGGGGATGATTTTTTAGGGCAGATAGTTACACAAACAAATATTTATGCAGCGCAATATCTGGCACAAAATGCAACAAGTCACCTTGCCACAAAAGGCAGCTGGTACCCCACCAGTGTGCCAGAGTTAAAACAGTTCTGGGCACTAACCATGCTGATGGGAATTATAAAAAAGCCCAGCATCCGAATGTACTGGTACAAAAACCCAGTATGCAATACTCCCATTTTCTCTCAGACCATGAGTAGGCCCAGATATGAATCAGTACTGCGCTTTCTGCACTTCAATGACAATTTGAAGTGCCACCCCAAAGATCATCCGCAGTATGACAAACTCTATAAAATCCGCCCCCTAATTAACCATTTTAATAAAGAATTTGGCCTAATTTATACTCCCCAAAAGAATATATGTATTGACGAGTCCCTAATGAAATACAAGGGTAGACTGGGGTTTAAGCAATACATACCAGCCAAAAGATCCCGGTATGGCATCAAGCTTTACAAGTTATGTGAAAGTAGCAGTGGGTATGTTTATACCTTCAGAGTATATGAAGGTAAAGACAGCCACCGGGATCCCCCAGGTTGCCCTGATGTAGTTGGGACTAGCGGAAAAATAGTTTGGGATCTAATGAACCCGCTACTGAACAAGGGGTACCACCTCTACCTTGATAATTACTACAATAGCATACCCCTTCAAAAAATGCTATATTGTTTTGAGACTGTGGTCTGCGGCACTATCCGCAAGACACGCACTGGCTTCCCCAAGGCTCTGGCAGAGAAAAAAATTAAAAAGGGGGAAACTGCTGCTCTATGCCAGGACGAACTGCTGGCTCTGAAATACAGAGACAAAAAGGAGGTGTTCATACTGACTACCATGCACAGTGAACACACACGCAGGGTCGCAGTCCGTGGCAGACAGGAAACAAGACGGCTGCCTGTCTGCATTAAGCAATACAATAAACACATGGGGGGAGTTGACCTGTCTGATCAACTGCTGCAGCCATATCTGATAATGAGAAAGACCAGGGCCTGGTATAAGAAAGTGGGCATTTATTTAATGCAAATGGCTACTCATAACGCATTCATCCTTTTCAAAAAGGCAAATCCTCAGCTGAAATGTACTTTTCTTACATTTCAGTTCCAGCTAATTTCGGTGCTGCTCACTGAGTGCCACAGTGGGGAGCCATCAGCAGGGCCTAGCAGCAGAAATATTCAGACAGGTCACTTCTGCTTTCGGATACCACCAACCCCCCCAAAAAAGACCCCCCAGAAAAGGTGCAGGCTGTGTTACCAGAGAGGCATTCGAACGGAGACCAGTTTCTACTGCCCTGATTGTCCCTCTCAGCCTGGCCTTTGTATTGGGAACTGTTTTAAATTATTTCATACTCAGGGCCAATAGTATGTTGTAGTTCTTCTGTTATTTAACCACTGACTATATATATATAATTTTATTTTTATTTTATTTAGTTAATTGGGGTGGATGATAGTTCCTGGGAAATTGGGGAGTTTAGTGCGTATGCTAGGGGTAAAAATACAAATAAAAAAAAACCCACAAAAAAATAAAATAACATTATTATAACATTGTTTTGTTAAAGTTCTTGTGTAAAAAGTTCAAAATGCTTAGGAAGTACAGTTAGAGAATTCTGACAGCGGATTGAGATGTGACAGACAGTGCCTCAGAGTTTGACCCAAAATGGGACATGGACCCATGCAAATTCAAAGTTTGAAACAAACCTGAAATGACTGAGTCTCAAATTTGCCCCTCCAACATCCACATATACCTGGGAAAGGTACACACGAGGGTATTGCTGTACTCAGACGACATAGCTGAGTGACATATGAAGTGTTATACTGCCGTAGCACACCTAAGGATTGTAAACTATGCATTAAAATCTCAAAGTGTGTGCCAAAAAGGCAGAGAAAATGCTTACTACTACTAGACTTGGTACTCACTAGCGAAAAAATTATCCCACCCTAAGGTTCAAAATGGGCCTTTTGAAATACCCTGGGGTGTCTCCTATATGGCAGTGTAGCGTCAGGTATTACGACTAAAGGCATACATTGGGGGTATCGTTTTACTCATAGGAGATAGCTCAGCATAATTTAGGTTGTTTGATCACATTGGAACATCTCAAATATACAAAATGCCCAGCACAAATGTAATGCTTAAGGAAATAATGCGAAAAATATTTTTTTACCACAAACTTTGACATATAATGGCGAAAAAATGGCGACATGTTAAGGCACAATATATGCCATATGAGATACCCTGGAGTGTCTACTTTCACAAATGGTAGGCCTTTTTGCGGTTTTTGAAACAGTCAAACTGCTATAATGGCCCAAATTGAAACATAAGCGCTGCAAATCCGTCTCTCAAAATTCTACTCTAAAAACTGAAATGGTCAGGTCTCCTTTATGGCACTGTAACGTCACCAAATAGTGTCAAAGACATACATTGGGGGTATTGTTTTACTCAGAAGACTTAGCTGAGCATAATTAGGGGTGTTTGATCATAGTGGAACATATCAAATATACAAAATGCCCAGCACAAATGTAATGCTTAAGGAAAAAATGCGAAAAATATTTTTTTACCACAAACTTTGACATATAATGACGACAAAATGGCGACATTTTAAGGCACAATATATGCCATATGAGATACCCTGGAGTGTCTACTTTCACAAATGGTAGGCCTTTTTGCGGTTTTTGAAACAGTCAAACTGCTATAATGGCCCAAATTGAAACATAAGCCCTGCAAATCCGTCTCTCAAAATTCTACTCTAAAAACTGAAATGGTCAGGTCTCCTTTATGGCACTGTAACGTCACCAAATAGTGTCAAAGACATACATTGGGGGTATTGTTTTACTCAGAAGACTTAGCTGAGCATTATAAGGGGTGTTTGATCATAGTGGAACATATCAAATATACAAAATGCCCAGCACAAATGTAATGCTTAAGGAAAAAATGCGAAAAATATTTTTTTACCACAAACTTTGACATATAATGGCGAAAAAATGGCGACATGTTAAGGCACAATATATGCCATATGAGATACCCTGGAGTGTCTACTTTCACAAATGGTAAGCCTTTTTGCGGTCTTTGAAACAGTCAAACTGCTATAATGGCCCAAATTGAAACATAAGCCCTGCAAATCCGTCTCTCAAAATTCTACTCTAAAAACTGAAATGGTCAGGTCTCCTTTATGGCACTGTAACGTCACCAAATAGTGTCAAAGACATACATTGGGGGTATTGTTTTACTCAGAAGACTTAGCTGAGCATAATAAGGGGTGTTTTATCATAGTGGAACATATCAAATATACAAAATGCCCAGCACAAATGTAATGCTTAAGGAAAAAATGCGAAAAATATTTTTTTACCACAAACTTTGACATATAATGGCAAAAAAATGGCGACATGTTAAGGCACAATATATGCCATATGAGATACCCTGGAGTGTCTACTTTCACAAATGGTAGGCCTTTTTGCCGTCATTTGAACAACCAAACTACTATAATGCCCCCAAAATAAGACATAGGTCCATTAAATCCATCTTTGAATTTTCTAACTGTAGAAACTGAAATAGTCTGGCCTCTTATATTTCATTGTAGCTTCCCACAATAGTGGCAAAGGCATACAAGGGGGGTATTGTTGTACACAGCAGATGTTGCTGAACACAAATTGGGATTTTGACCAGGAATAGCACACAGCAGCTTTACAAAATACACATTTAAAAAACCTTGTTATATGTGTGTATTTCAAAAAACAGAAAAAACACAATTTTACTGCAATATGTAGCAGAGATTGGTGGGAAAATGGCTATGTAAAAAGTGTCAAAATACCCTTAAATAAATAGCCTGTGATGTCTTCTTTATATAAATATATACTTTTGTGTAGCAATTTTGTTTTCTGTGACAGCTGTCAAACTTACAAGTCAAACATACCAACTTCTAAAAGATTTTCACATTTAAATTTTATATTACTCCTTGTATTTTGTGACCTGTAACTTTTAAAATAAGCTGAAATCCTTTACATATTATGCACTTTGAAAAACAAGACACCTAAATTAATTTATTTTTAATTACTTTTCCTAAGCTGGACATATTATACACACACTATTATTGCCAAAACTGTGAAAAAAATATATATTTTTTCATTATTTTATGTTTTTTAATAATAAATTAGATTTTATATATGTATAAGTCACATCAAAGTAAAGCCCATCTTGTCCTTTAAAAAACGATATATAATATGTGTTGGTTCAATAAATGAGAGCGATGCAAATTGCAGTTGAACACAAACAGCAGAAAATGCAAAAATAGCTTGAGTCCTTAAGGGTATGTCCAGCTTCTGGAGCTGCGTCCTTAAGGGGTTAAAATGAAGTAGATTTAAAGTTAAGGATTAGCAATAAGCATATGAAAAAAAAAAAAATATATATATATATATATATATATATATATGCATAAAATAGCTATATGTCATTTTTTCATATGCTTATTGCTAATCCTTAACTTTAATTCTACTTCATTTGGGATGGCTCATGCAGACTTTGGCACTGCTGAGCGCCGGATGGATCCCCCGCGCTGTTTGCCCGTCCGCTGGAGAAGTGAGTACCCTGGCCTTTGACTTTAAGGGGTCCCCGGAGAGCCTTGTCCCTGATGCCGTGAGCCCTGTGGGGCGGGTCTGCGCAGTCCTTCAGGCGGACCGGTGGCCGTGAGTGGTGTGCACCAGTCACAAGTATGTGGCCAGCACCAGGAGAGACATGGGGGCACGCGCTTCACAGGGACTTAAGTGATGCTGGGGAGGTGTAGGCGGCCCATGGACTCTAGGTGGGGGGTCCAGTGGGTCGTTTCTGCTCCTGAGTGCCCACAGCACCACGAAGGGCCTGGACGGTGAGCTGGGGTCAGTCTGGGGAAGACAGATGGAGACTCGGCGACCAAAGGGATATATTGCAGCTGTGCCATAGGAGGCCCCCCTCGGACTGCTATTAAGACCAGAATTGCTCCCTTATTGTAATTGTTTTTATCTTTCATTTTTTTATATATTCATCTTTATTGCCCACCTATTTTATATCTTAGGCGCTGTTATAATGCCAATAGCTACGACTTTTCACTGCTTGACCAATATATCATCTCTGCCGAATGTACTTAATATAAAGTTATATTGTTACGATTTGGCTTTTTTGACAGCAATTATTAGGGGTTAAATTATTTAATCCTTAAGGAATGAGCCGAATGTACACGTTGTGAACAAAACAAAACGTAAACAAAACCTGGCATTTGCGCTATATGTCTGTCCAACCGTAATTCACCTCTTTCATATTAAATGCACCCCCCCTTATTATATATAATTTTATTCAGGGGAAAGAGGGCTTTCATTTAATATCAAATATTTAGCTATGAAACATAATTTAATATGAAAAAAATGGGAGACAATAAGAAATGTTGTTATTTTTTTAGTTCTACATGATATTTTAACTGTCAATGTCATAATTAATACTGTTTGCTTTTACTGCAATAAAATACACATATTTGTATTCAGCAAAGTCTCACGTGTAAAACAGTACCCCCTATGTACAGCTTTTATGGTGTTTTGGGGAATCACAGGGTCAAATATAGCACGTTACATTTGAAATTGAAATTCGCCAGATTGGTTACGTTGCCTTTGGGACTGTATAGTAGCCCAGGAATAAAATTTGCACCCATAATGGCATACCATTTGCAATAGTAGACAACCCAAGGTATTGCAAATGGGGTATGTCCAGTCTTTTTTAGTAGCCATTTGGTCACACATAATTGTAATTAATTAAGATACCTAATTATGTAAAAATATTACATAAATATATATGTAGAATTAATATATGTATATATATATATATATATATATGTATGTGTACATATACGCATATACTGTATATATATATATATATATAATTTTGTAAATATTTTTATCTATATATAGGTATATATATAGTGATATATATGTATATATTTATGTATATAGATATATATATTATTTTGTTCTACGTGTATTTTGATATAAATATATATATATATATATATTAATATCACAATACAGTTAGAACTAAATAACACACATCTATATATTTTTTAATTATTTATTTTTATTTATTTTTTTAATTTTATTTTTTAACGTATTTACATTTTTTTTATATTATACATAAATATATATATATAACAATAATTATACATATATATTTAATCAGTCTACGTGTAATTTGATATTAATATATATATATATATATATATATATATATATATGATCTAAGTATATTATTATTATTTTTTTTACACTGATTAACTTTAATTTTATTTTATTTCCAGTCAGCAGGGGGACTAACTGTCATTACAGTTAGTCCCCCTGCTGGCAATGCCTCAGCCAGCTAACCCGGCCATGTGATTGTGAGGTCCTCGCAAGGACCTCACTCTCACATGGCTGGGGGGGCCCCCAGGAGGACGGATGTGCCGCGGGGGGCTCCCTGGGAGTCCCCCCAACCGCGATCGCCAGCGTGGGATCGCCGGTGACCGGGTAAGTTAAAAAAACGGAGGGCGTACTATTAGCGTACTATTTCTGTTATCATATACTGATATGATATGCCCTTTTGTTAAGCCATAGTTTAATCTCTCGCTGCCAACATACGTGGACTTGCTATTAGGTTGATGCACATTGCTCAGTAATACTTAGATAAGAAGTGATCTAAAATGTTATTTGCCTTACTCTAGTCTGAAACATTATACCTTAGTGTAGGCAACAGTGCATACACTTTAGTTAAGATTTAGCTCAAACTTTTACTGCCAACATAGGCAGACTGAATAATAGGATATTGCGAATGGTTTATTATTACTTATGTCGGAACTGATGTGCAATGTGTTATTTGCCTTACCTTTGTTTGACATATGCAAGTGAAATAGCTTAACACAACAAAAGCTTCAAGTGGTATCCCCAAATTCAACTGAAAAGGAAACTTATCATAACTTTTCCAGTCTTAAAACTATTCAACCCCCTGAATAGAATCCCTCATAACAGGACAATTATGCAAAACAGGTGTTGTCTCAAGCACACCTGATGCAACTAATCTAGGGCTTCATTAGTTGCACCAGGTGTGCTTGAGCTGGAAAATGTAAAAATATCTGAACTGGCTAGAGATGTGTTGAGTGTCAGATTTGATTGCATGTTAGAAATATGTCTAAGTGAAAAGAATGGTCCACAAAGTTAAGTGAAGATATCATGGATCTTCACAAACCATGAACAGGATACAAAAAGTGAATATTCCTAGAGACACAATTGGAAGCATGGTTTGCAAGTTCAAAGTTATAGGAACAGTGCTTATACTACCTAGATGAGGCAGAATTAGGAAGCTATCAATTGCTGCAACCAGATTTCTGCAAAGGCAGGTTGTGAAAAACTCTCGAGTGACTACAAAAGACCTGCAGAAAGATTTAGTGACAACAGACAATGAGGTTTCAGTGAGCATAGTAATGTGTGTACTAAACGCAGGAGGTTTCCCTGCCAGAACCCCAAGACTACATCATTAATGACCCAAAAGCACAATAAAAGTCGGCTCCAATATGTGCAAAATCATATAAATAAGCCACACAAGTGTTGGGATTCTGTTCTGTGGACACAAAGAAATGACACAACACTGGAACTTTTAAGCCCAATGGACCAGCTGCATGTCTTTAGGAAAAAGAATGAAACATACACTGAAAAGAACATTCTGCATACATTTAAGGATGGTGGCAGCTTGGCGATGCTCTGGGGCTGCTTTGCATCCTCTGGCACCGGAAACCTGCAGTGTGTGGAAGGCAAGATGAATTCATTGAAGTATCAGAAAATCCTAGAAGGAAACGTCATTCAGCTGAAGCTTGGGTGTCATTGCACCTTCCAATAAGACAATCATCCGAAGCATACCTAGAATTCCAACCATGAGACCGAAGAAGTCTTTATAAGTTGCATATTCCTTTGGATTGGGGAAACCGCTTGAAGCATTCACTGTGTTGAACTAATTCAATTGCTTTTGTTTGATTTGTTCATTACACACAGCTCAACACCGGTAAATGTTGACAATAAACCTGATTTTCAATGGGGTTTGAAAACTTTTGATTAAAACTGTAGGTAATGAAGACTAGTGGAGAAACATTAAGAATGTAAAATTAATAAGGGGAATAAAAAATATTAGTGATGAAGTGAGGCTAGAAAGACTGCATTTCCTTTCCCAATTTATATATATATATATAGTGATGTCCCGAACGGTTCGCTGGCGAATAGTTCCTGGCGAACATAGCATGTTCGCGTCCGCCACTGCGGGCGAACACATGCGATGTTCGGTCCACCCCCTATTCTTTATCATTGAGTAAACTTTGACCCTGTACCTCACAGTCAGCAGACACATTCCAGCCAATCAGCAGCACACCCTCCCTAGCAGACCCTCCCACCTACTGGACAGCATCCATTTTAGATTCATTCGGAAGCTGCAACCATTTTATTTTATTTTTTCAATTTATTTTTTATTTTTTTTCAGTGCATATAAATATTACAAGCAGATACTACCCCCAGACACTCTGTATTACTGCATATACTCCCCCAGACACTCTGTGTTACTGCACATACTCCCTCCAGACACTCTGTGTTACTGCAGATACTCCCTCCAGACACTCTGTGTTACTGCAGATACTCCCTCCAGACACTCTGTGTTACTACACATACTCCCTCCAGACACTCTGTATTACTGAAGATACTCCCTCCAGACACCCTGTGTTACTGCACATACTCCCTCCAGACACTCTGTGTTACTGCAGATACTCCCTCCAGACACTCTGTGTTACTGCACATACTCCCTCAAGACACTCTGTGTTACTGCAGATACTCCCTCCAGACACTCTGTGTTACTGCAGATACTCCCTCCAGACACTCTGTGTTACTGCACATACTCCCTCAAGACACTCTGTTTTACTGCAGATACTCCCTCCAGACACCCTGTGTTACTGCACATACTCCCTCCAGACACCCTGCGTTACTGCAGATACTCCCTCCAGACACTCTGTGTTACTGCAGATACTCCCTCCAGACACTCTGTGTTACTGCACATACTCCCTCAAGACACTCTGTGTTACTGCAGATACTCCCTCCAGACACTCTGTATTACTGCAGATACTCCCTCCAGACACTATGTGTTACTGCAGATACTCCATCCAGACACTCTGTGTTACTGCAGATACTCCCTCCAGACACCCTGTGTTACTGCAGATACTCCCCCCAGACACCCTGTGTTACTGTAGATACTCCCTCCAGACACTCTGTATCACCGCAGATACTCCCCCCAGACAGTGACACAGAGCAGAATAGGGACTGTTCCCCCTACATAGGGTCACTTGGCAGATATGGATTTACACCTATCCTAAGGATCCCTGATACACACTGACACAGAGCAGAATAGGGACTGTTCCCCCTATATAGGGTCACTTGGCAGATATGGATTGACACCTATCCTTAGGATCCCAGTTACACACTGACACAGAGCAGAATAGGGACTGTTCCCCCTACATAGGGTCACTTGGCAGATATGGATTGACACCTATCCTAAGGATCCCTGATACACACTGACACAGAGCAGAATAGGGACTGTTCCCTCTACATAGGGTCACTTGGCAGGGTCACTTGGCAGATATGGATTGACACCTATCCTAAGAATAGATACACACTGACACAGAGCAGAATAGGGACTGTTCCCCCTACATAGTGTCACTTGGCAGATATGGATTGACACCTGTCCTCAGGGACCCTGATACACAATGGGGGGGGGGACCTACTGTCCTCCCCCCGGCCCCTACCCCTGCACGGTGGGTGGGGGCCATAAATCACAATGGGGGGAGGACCTACTGTCCTCCCCCCCCAACCCCCACCCCTGCGCGGTGGGTGGGGGCCATAAATCACAATGGGGGGAGAACCTACTGTCCTCCCCCCGCCCCCACCCCTGCGCAGTGGGTGGAGGCCATAAAATAATGAGGGGGGGACCTACTGTCCTCCACCACTGGCCCCCACCCATGAGCGGTGGGTGGGGCCCTAAAAAAACAATAAGGGGGGACCTGCTGTCCCCCCCAGACTCACCCCTGAGTGGTGGGTGGGGGTCCCAAAGCCCTTAGTCACCCACGCCCCCACCACAAAAAAAGTTACCCCCTACCTACCCCCATCACCCTAAAAAATAGTGAAGGGGGAATAAAATAACTAACCTGTAAAGAAAAATTCAGCTTACTATTTGACGTCTTCTTTTTTCTAAAATCTTATTTTTTCAGCCCCCAAAAAAGGCCAAATAAAATGCCATAAGAACCGACGCAATAAAAAAAAAAAAAAAAAAAAAAAAGAGCGCAAAAAAAATTATCCATCTTCACTCATGGAGGGCTCCGCGCAGACTGAGCTCTGCAGGGCGGGGGAAGGCTTACAAAGCCTTGCCACGCCCTGCAATTAGGCTAAGAACACTCTGATTGGCTGGTTTAAGCCAATTAGAGTGCTCTTTGTCATTTTACACAGCGTGGGAAAATTCAAATAACTTTCCCACGCTGTGTAAAATGACACAGAGCACTCTGATTGGTTAGATTCCAAGCCCACCAATCACAGTGCTCTGGGTCATTTTACACAGCGTGGGAAAGTTCTGTGGAATTTTCCCACGCTGTGCAAAATGACAAAGAACACTCTGATTGGTGGGCTTGGAATCTAACCAATCAGAGTGTTCTGTGTCATTTTACACAGCGTGGGAAAATTCTTTGGAATTTTCCCACGCTGTGTAAAATGACAAAGAGCACTCTGATTGGTGGGCTTGGAATCTAACCAATCAGAGTGTTCTGTGTCATTTTACACAGCGTGGGAAAGTTCTTTGGAATTTTCCCAAGCTGTGTAAAATGACAAAGAGCACTCTGATTGGTGGGCTTGGAATCTAACCAATCAGAGTGTTCTGTGTCATTTTACACAGCGTGGGAAAGTTCTTTGGAATTTTCCCACACTGTGTAAAATGACAAAGAGCACTCTGATTGGTGGGCTTGGAATCTAAGCAATCAGAGTGCTCTGTGTCATTTTACACAGCGTGGGAAAATTCCAAAGAACTTTCCCACGCTGTATAAAATGACACAGAATACTCTGATTGGTTAGATTCCAAGCCCACCAATCAGAGTTCTCTTTGTCATTTTACACAGCGTGTGAAAATTCCAAAGAACTTTCCCACGCTGTGTAAAATGACACAGAGCACTGTGATTGGTGGGCTTGGAATCTAACCAATCAGAGTGTTCTGTGTCATTTTACACAGCGTGGGAAAGTTCTTTGGATTTTTCCCACGCTGTGTAAAATGACAAAGAGCACTCTGATTGGCTTAAACCAGCCAATCAGAGTGTTCTTAGCCTAATTGCAGGGTGAGGCAAGGCTTCATAAGCCTTCACCCACCCTGCAGAGCTCAGTCTGCGCGGAGCCCTCCATGGGTAAAGATGGATTATTTTTTTTGCGCTCGTTTTTTTTTTTTATTATTATTTTATTGCGTCGGTTCTTATGGCTTTTTATTTGGCCTTTTTTGGGGCTGAAAAAAGAAGATTTTAGAAAAAAAAAGACGTCAAATGGTAAGCTGAATTTTTCTTTACAGGTTAGTAGGTCCCCCCCCTCATTATTTTTATGGCCCCCACCCACCACGCAGGGGTGGGGGTGGGGGGAGGACAGTAGGTCCCCCCCCCCAGTGTGTATCAGGGTCCCTGAGGACAGGTGTCAATCCATATCTGCCAAGTGACCCTATGTAGGGGGAACAGTCCCTATTCTGCTCTGTGTCAGTGTGTATCAGGGATCCTTAGGATAGGTGTCAATCCATATCTGCCAAGTGATTCTATGTAGAGGGAACAGTCCTTATTCTGCTCTGTGTCAGTGTGTATCAGGGATCCTTAGGAGAGGTGTCAATCCATATCTGCCAAGTGATCCTATGTAGGGGGAACAGTCCCTATTCTGCTCTGTGTCAGTGTGTATCAGGGATCCTTAGGATAGGTGTCAATCCATATCTGCCAAGTGATTCTATGTAGAGGGAACAGTCCTTATTCTGCTCTGTGTCAGTGTGTATCAGGGATCCTTAGGAGAGGTGTCAATCCATATCTGCCAAGTGATCCTATGTAGGGGGAACAGTCCCTATTCTGCTCTGTGTCAGTGTGTATCAGGGATCCTTAGGATAGGTGTCAATCCATATCTGCCAAGTGACCCTATGTAGGGGGAACAGTCCCTATTCTGCTCTGTGTCAGTGTGTATCAGGGATCCTTACGATAGGTGTCAATCCATATCTGCCAAGTGACCCTATGTAGGGGGAACAGTCCCTATTCTGCTCTGTGTCAGTGTGTATCAGGGATCCTTAGGATAGGTGTCAATCCATATCTGCCAAGTGACCCTATGTAGGGGGAATAGTCCCTATTCTGCTCTGTGTCAGTGTGTATCAGGGTATCTGAGGACAGGTGTCAATCCATATGTCAAGGTGTCAATATGTCATATGTCAGGTGTCAATCCATATCCATTGTGATTTAGGAATGTTAGGTGATTTATGCCCTTTATGGATTAAAACCAGACTCTGCATCAACTGTGTAATTTTCCATGGGAGTTTTGCCATGGATCCCCCTCCGGCATGCCACAGTCCAGGTGTTAGTCCCCTTGAAACAACTTTTCCATCACTTTTGTGGCCAGAAAGAGTCCCTGTGGGTCTTAAAATTTGCCTGCCCATTGAAGTCAATGGCGGTTCGCCCGGTTCGCCGGTTCACGAACGTTTGCGGAAGTTCCCGCTCGCCGTTCGCGAACTGAAAATTATGTGTTCGCGACATCACTATATATATATATATATATATATATATATTTGTTTTTACTATACGTATATATATATACATGGAAAAAAGAAAGAGCACCCTCTTTAAAGTTTATGGTTTTACATGTCTGGACTCTCTTAAGGTCCCACTATAGCATTTCAGTTGGCTTGAGGTCTGAACTTTCACTGGGCCATTGCAACACCTTAATTATTTCCTTTAATTTTCAACCATTTTGTAGTAAATGTTCTGGTGTACGTGGGCTTAAATTAAGACTCTCCACATGCATAAAGCTGCAAATTATTTTACACCTCCTTTCTCAGTCAATCACTAATTACATTTGTTCAATAAGATTAAAAAACAGACTCACTCAAATACTTACTTGCACTGTCATTACGCTGGTTCTTCATTCATTAATATTATTAGTTATGCCTGTTGGGTTTTCAGTATCTGGCACCATCTTGTGTTCAAACACGATATTACACAAGAATGGTATGCTATTAAATGAATAAAGGAATTGGTATATTACTTAACCCCTTAAGGACGGCAGGTGTTCTATGCCCTCCTTTTTGGGGTGGCTCTAAATGCTGGAGGACAGCATAAAACATCCCCGCCGTCCAGGGCACCTACCGGGTCCCCGCCGATCCCATGCCAGGACATCCTGGGGTCTTCCTGGGAGCTTAGGTGGCCCCTCTCTGCTTGATCCGGCACTCCCGGGCCATGTGATCGCAGGGTCCTCGCCATCACATGGCCGACATAGCCGGTTTATGCAATGCCTGCAGGGGAACTGCATGAACTCACAGGGCAGAAAGACTGGGAAGCTGGAGTGCACCTTTGGTAGATAAAGGTAAATTCGCCTCGGTGCTTCCTTTGGCGTAATATATACTCAAAAAATTAGGAAGTAGGAGCACTCAGAGGTCTTGTATTATTTGAGTGTATATATATGTATATATATATATATATATATATATATATATAATACAAATAATCAATAAATTAATTGAAAAAAGTGAAAACAATTATATACCTGTTTAAATTCGTTTGAATTGTATTTTGATATTAATATACATATATATTTAAATCAAATTAATTTTAGAATGGCTTTATAAATGCATATATGCATCTATATATATGTGTATATACTCGAGTATAAGCCGAGTTTTACAGCACATTTTTTGTGCTGAAAAACCCCAACTCGGCTTATACTCGAGTCACTGTCTGTATTATGGCAATTTACATTGCCATAATACAGACTGGGGGCTGTGTGCGGTTACTTACCTCCCCTGCAGCTCCTGTCAGCTCTCTCCTCCTCTGCGGCGGTCCGTTCAGCACCTCTGTCAGCTCCCAGTGTAAGTCTCGCGAGAGCCGCGGGGTCATAGTGCGGCTCTCGCGAGACTTACAGTGTGAGCTGACAGAAGAGCTGCACGGACTGGCACGGAGGAGAAGGGAGCTGACAGGAGCTGCAGGAGAGGTAAGTGCTCTCTGCCAGTCCCCCTCCCCCCACTGAACTGCCAATGCCACTGGACCACCAGGAAAGGAGAGCCCCCCTCCCTGCCATGTATCAAGCAGGGAGGGGGGACGAAAAAATAATAAATTAATAATAAGTAGAACAAAAAAAGCAAAGAAAGAGCCAAATGGAGGTACACTTTAGAGGACGGGGGGAAACCCCAAATGTAACCTATTTTGGGTTTTAGTTGTAGCACCTATTTTTGGTTTACACTTATGTACACTAGCACGTTGTGGTTTTAGTATTACTCAATAAAAAATGTTTGTTTTTTTTTTCTTCGATTATCTACTGATTATCTGATTATCTATCAGTAGTATGCTTTGTCTTACAGTGAATTCTGTATAGATTGTTATACTTTTCTCTGAACCTATAAGTTTTTGAGCAATCACTCATTACATGTAGATACACTTCCTGTCTTTTGTTGTTAAATTAATAATAATAATAATATAATAATAAAAATAATAATAAAAATAAATAAATAATAATATAACAAGAAAAAAAAAAAAATAATAATAATAAAAAAATATAAAAAATGCCCACCCCCCACCAAGGCTCTGCATCACACTCTGCATCACACACACACACACACACAATGCACTCATACACACACACTGCATTCACACACACACACTGCACTCATACACACACACACTGCATTCCTACACACTGCATTCATACACACACACTGCACTCATACACACACACTGCATTTATACACACTGCATTCATACACACACACTGCACTCATACACACACTGCACTCATACACACACACTGCATTCATACACACACACACTGCACTCATACACACACACTGCATTCATACACACACACACTGCACTCATACATACACACTGCACACACTGCACTCATACACACACTGCACTCATACACACACACTGCATTCATACATACACACTGCACTCATACACACACTGCACTCACACACACACACTGCAGTCATACACTCACTGCACTCATACACACTGCACTCATACACACACTGCACTCACACACACACACACTGCATTCATACATACACACTGCACTCATACACACACTGCACTCACTCATACACACTGCACTCATACACACTGCACTCATACACACACACTGCATTCATACATACACACTGCACTCATACACACTGCACTCATACACACACTGCAATCATACACACACACTGCAGTCATACACACTGCACTCATACACACACTGCATTCATACTCATACACACTGCATTCAAACACACACTGCACTCATACACACACACTGCATTCATACATACACACTGCA
Source organism: Pelobates fuscus (assembly GCF_036172605.1). Lineage (NCBI taxonomy): Eukaryota > Metazoa > Chordata > Amphibia > Anura > Pelobatidae > Pelobates > Pelobates fuscus. Next base: position 403,482,338 of record NC_086317.1, read on the forward strand.
CTCATACATACACTGCACTCACACACACACACTGCAGTCACACACTCACTGCACTCATTCACACTGCACTCATACACACTGCACTCATACACACAATGCACTCATACACACACACTGCATTCATACATACACACTGCACTCATACACACACTGCACTCATACACACACTGCACTCACTCATACACACTGCACTCATACACGCTGCACTCATACACACACACACTGCATTCATACACACACACTGCACTCATAAACACACTGCACGCATACACACACACACACACTGCAGTCATACACACACTGCAGTCATACACACTGCACTCATACACACACTGCATTCATACACACACACTGCACTCATACACACTGCATTCAAACACACACTGCACTCATACACACACACTGCACTCATCCACACACACTGCATTCATACATACACACTGCACTCATACACACACACACTGCAGCCATACACACTGCACTCATACACACTGCACTCACACACACTGCACTCATACACACTGCATTCATACACACACACTGCACTCATACACACACACTGCACTCATACACACACACTGCATTCATATACACACACACTACATTCATATACACCCACACTGCATTCATTATATACACACACTGTAAATAAATATTCAATTAATATAATTTTTTTAGGATCTAATTTTATTTAGAAATTTACCAGTAGCTGATGCATTTCCCACCCTAGTCTTATACTCGAGTCAATAAGTTTTCCCAGTTTTTTGGGGTAAAATTAGGGGCCTCGGCTTATATTCGGGTCGGCTTATACTCGAGTATATACGGTATATATAAAAAAAAATAATACAAAATTATATATACATATATATATACACAAAGTTATTGAACACAAATATTAGTGTTTCAAAACAGCAAAACACATCACAACGATGATATCATCAGTGAAAGTAGAGTTTTTTGCAGTTTTCACACACAAACGGCACTTTCACTGACGATATAATTGTTGTGATACGTCTTACTGTTTTTGCCAGATTGGTTATGTTGCCTTTGAGACTGTATGGTAGCCCAGGAATGAGAATAACCCCCATGATGGCAGAACATTTGTAAAAGTAGACAACCCAAGGTATTGCAGATGGGGTATGTCCAGTCTTTTTTAGTAGCCCCTTAGTCACAAACACTGGCCAAAAAGTTAGGCCGGGGGTTCAATTGATGCTCTAATAATCTCAGAGTTACATTAACCCCTCACAGGTACGTCAGCTACAACTTCTATATTCATATCATAGGGGTATTCATTTTCCAGGTAATTTTAGACCAGAGGAATTGTTTTCTATACTACTGATTCAGTTCAATTTGTTGTCGACACCATACGCAAGGTTCATTATAATCCTAACAGGCACGTTTCCTGTACTTCACCTTCAACTCTTTACAACTCCCTACGATATAATTAGATGAGGTTAAGTTCATTACTGGCTATAGGTAAGTGACAGATGCCCAATAGTATAGGTTTCAAGGCCTCTGATGCCTTAGCTTAGAGTTCATGCGACGCCAACACCCATTCTCATACGGAGGTATGTCGCCTCTTGGCCCAAATCATAGCTAAACGCCTTGCAAAGTTCATAGTTTGGCCCTCATATGGCAAAACTACATGCCATAATGTCGTCTGTGCTGTCTTCAATAGGCCAGATAAACAACAGGTTAGAAAGACTGGAAGCAGTCAATATGGCCATGACTCCAACCTTTGAGCAGGATATTATTTCCTCCTTTAATTCTCCCATGACTCATACAATTATTCCTACACACCTGGTCCCACCCAACATTAGGAAAAGATATCCTGGAAGGGAATGACATTAACTTGATTTCCCTTCTCATAGCCTCCCAGGATATCATAGAAAACAAGACTTTTGTCTCTGGGGACTTATCTGTAATTATAATAGCTAGAGACCCAAGACTGAATACAAAATTATCTATACCTGAATTTGTACTAGCTCTCAGTATACACAGAGATGCAGTAAGCTCCAACTTCCCACACTGGAGAGAAGATTTTGACTTACCGTATATACTCGAGTATAAGCCGACCCGAATATAAGCCGAGGCCCCTAATTTTTCCCCAAAAAACTGGGAAATCTTATTGACTCGAGTATAAGACTAGGGTGGGAAATGCAGCAGCTACTGGTAAATTTCTAAATAAAATTAGATCCTAAAAAAAATATATTAATTGAATATTTATTTACAGTGTGTGTATAAAGAATGCAGTGTGTGCGTATGAGTGCAGCGTGTGTGCGTATGAGTGCAGCGTGTGTGTGTATGAGTGCAGCGTGTGTATGAGTGCAGTGTGTGTGTGTGTATGAATGCAGTGTGTGTGTGTATGAATGCAGTGTGTGTGAGTGCAGTGTGTGTGTATGAGTGCAGTGTGTGTATGAATGCAGTGTGTGTATGAATGCAGTGTATGAATGCAGTGTGTGCAGGGCCGGTGCAAGGATATTTGCCCCACCCCCCCATATGTCCTGACCTCCCCTCCTCCTCCCCTAGTGGTCCTTATCCCCCCCTCCCTCCCATAGTGGTCCTTATCCCCCCCCTCCCTCCCATAGTGGTCCTTATCCCCCTCCCTCCCATAGTGGTCCTTATCCCCCCCCTCCCTCCCTCCCATAGTGGTCCTTATCCCCCCCTCCCTCCCATAGTGTTCCTTTTCTCCCCCCCTCCCTCCCATAGTGGTCCTTATCCCACCCCCTCCCTCCGATAGTGGTCCTTATCCCACCCCCTCCCTCCGATAGTGGTCCTTATCCCCCCCTCCCTTCCATAGTGGTCCTTATCCCCCCCCTCCCTCCCATAGTGGTCCTTATCCCCCCCCTCCCTCCCATAGTGGTCCTTATCCCCCCTCCCTCCCATAGCGGTCCTTATACCCCCCCTCCCTCCCATAGTGGTCCTTATCCCCCCCCCCTCCCTCCCATAGTGGTCCTTATCCCCCCCCCTCCCTCCCATAGTGGTCCTTATCCCCCCCCTCCCTCCCATAGTGGTCCTTATCCCCCCTCCCTCCCATAGCGGTCCTTATACCCCCCCTCCCTCCCATAGCGGTCCTTATACCCCCCCTCCCTCCCATAGTGGTCCTTATCCCCCCCTCCCATAGTGGTCCTTATCCCCCCCTCCCTCCCATAGTGGTCCTTATCCCCCCCTCCCTCCCATAGTGGTCCTTATCCCCCCCCCTCCCTCCCATAGTGGTCCTTATCCCCCCCTCCCTCCCATAGTGGTCCTTATCCCCCCCTCCCTCCCATAGCGGTCCTTATACCCCCCTCCCTCCCATAGCGGTCCTTATACCCCCCCTCCCTCCCATAGTGGTCCTTATCCCACCCCCTCCCTCCCATAGTGGTCCTTATACCCCCCCCCCCCCCCGTGGTCCTTATATCCCCTTTTTTTATTATTATTATTTTTTTATTATTATTTTTTTTTATTATTATTATTTATTTTATTTATTTTTCGTCCCCCCTCCCTGCTTGATACATGGCAGGGAGGGGGGCTCTCCTTCCCTGGTGGTCCAGTGGCAGTTCAGTGGGGGGAGAGGGGGGCTGGCAGAGAGCGTTACTTACCTGTTCTGCAGCTCCTGTCAGCTCTCTCCTCCTCTGCGCCGTCCGTGCAGCTCCTTCTACCAGCTCACACTGTAAGTCTCGCGAGAGCCGCGGCTCTCGCGAGATTTACACTGGGAGCTGACCGAGGTGCTGACCGGACGGCGCGGAGGAGGAGAGAGCTGACAGGAGCTGCAGAACAGGTAAGTTACGCTCTGTGCCAGCCCCCCTCTCCCCCAGTCTGTATTATGGCAATGCAAATTGCCATAATACAGACCTTGACTCGAGTATAAGCCGAGTTGGGGTTTTTCAGCCCAAAAAATGGGCTGAAAAACTCGGCTTATACTCGAGTATATACGGTATATTTACACAAGTTGGTGGATTTGGGGCACAAATATGGCTCTCTGCATTCTACGACTACCATCGATCCTTTTCAGCCAAGGCAGCGGCAGCCTTGGCACTATTTAATATTAAAACAGATTGGAGTCAGTTGGATACAGAGCTCTTCTGCAGACATTTGCCTCAGGATACCAGCTTGTGCAATATGTACTTCTACTCCACATACTACCAATCTATGTCTGCAGTTACTAACTTGCCTACCACTAATATTCAAGATACTACGACAACCCTAAACGATCAAAATGATTTTAAAGATAAGCTTGGACGACCTATTGTTTTTCTTGGGAAATCCCAAGTCTGTAATAATTTTAATGCACGGTCATGTGGTTTTAGTTCTAATAGATTGTTACATGTGTTTTCTATATGTTTCAGGGCTCACTCAAAACAATGTGCCCTAATAAAATGTATCCTAAGTAGTATTTAACATCTGCAAAAATGTATGTGTTGTTGCAACTACTGGCTCAGCATGCATCCATACACTTAAGAGAGTTCCTAACTTCCTTGTTTATTAAGGGGTTTCACACAGGTTTAATTTCCATACCTACTGACATTTTCTATTGTAATAATTTGAGTCCACTTTAAATGACCCTGAGGCAGTGAATTCACTCATTAAAACAGAATTAGAACAAGGTTTCCTGATAGGCCCATTTAATGTCCTGCCCTTCTCCTACAAAACTTCAAATAAAAAATGTTTGATAATTGATTTATCTGCACCCTACTCCAAAACTATGCCTAGCCTAAATGTGTTAATTCAGAGAGATGCTTGCTACAATACACTACTATAGACAATGCCATCCAGGCTGACATTACACACACCGCCAAGCTCCTCCCTATTCAACCAACCCTATGGCATCTGCATGGGATCAAGTGGGAAAACAGCTACGGCTCCTTCACCAGGCTCACAGAGAAGCCACAGGGTCTTTGATACATTTGCAGAGACACTATGCTGGTTACATGCAGATGTTCATCATTCATTTATTATTTGCATGATTTTCTTACAATACAGAACAATTCAACAACGTGAGTAACACATTCATTATTGGAGATTTGAATTACCCGAACAAAAAATTGGGACAGAGGGACTAGTAGCTCAGCAAAGGGAATTAGGTTTTTAAACTTGTTTAATGACACCTTCATGTCACAACTTGTACAAGCACTAACTAGAAAGGATTCTTGTCTGGACCTGGTTCTAACAAACAACGTTGATCTTTTGACCAACATTCAAGTAGGTGAGCACTTGGGAAATAGTGATCACAATATACATGGGTATACTAAGACATTTTAAAAAGGCCAACTGCAATAAGTTAAGGGCAGCTTTACAATATATTGACTGGCATCAACTCTTTAGTGAAAAGAACACTGAGGATAAATGGAATAGCTTCAAACAAATATTAGAAAGGTACATTTCTCAGTATGTACCATTGGGTAATAAATATAAAAGAAGCAAATTGAAACCAATGTGGCTTCTTGGGAACGTGAATCAAGATATTAAAAAAAAGAAAAGGGCATTAAAAGCCTTTAAATCAGACAAGTCAGAGGCATAAAAGATATAAGGAAGCCAATAATGCATGCAAAAAAGGCGATTAGATTCGCTAAACTTCAAAATGAAAAAATTATAGCCAAAGAGAGTATAACCAACACCAATGCATTTTTTAAGTACATAAATTCTAAAAAAATGAAAAATTTAAGTGTAGGTACACTAAAAATTGTGATGGGGTTTTTAGTTAATGAAGACCAGGAAAAGGCAGAAATTTCAAATAACTAGTTATCCTCCGTATATATTAAGGAAGAACTCATGGCAATAGATATGCAAATGATGGCTGCAAAAAACTTGCAGAAAAATTGTAACTGACTAACTCAAGACAAGGTGCCGCAGCAACTAAAGAAAGTTAATATAAACAAAGCTCCAGGGCCTGATAGTATTCATCCACGAGTTCTTAAGGAAATAAGTGTAGAAATAAGTGAACCTCTTTTTTTAATCTTTCAGGATTCATTTCTTTTAGGAAGTCTTCCGGAGTATTGGAGGAAGGCAGTTGTGGTTCCTATATTCAAAAAGATTTCAAAATCCTTGCCTGGGAATTCTAGAACTGTGAGCCTAACTTCTGTGGCTGGGAAAGGATTTGAAAGTTTATTAAGGGATAATATTCAAGAATTCCTTAAGAAGAACTTGATTATTAACAAAATAAGCATGACTTTATGAAGCACAGGTCATGTCAAGCTAACTTGATTACATTCTACGAAGAAGTAAGTAGAACTATAGATCAGGGTGTTGCAGTGGATGTGATCTATTTGGATTTTGCCAAGGCATTTGATACAGTTCCACAGAATAGATTAGTGTTCAAACTCAAAGAATTAGTTCTAGATAAAAATTCTTGTTATTGGGTAGAACATTGGCTTAGAAATAGAGTACAAAGAGTTGTCATTAATGGTACATTTTCAAGCTGGAAAGAGGTGGCAAGTGGTTCTGTTCTGGGACCCCTTCTACTTAACATGTTTATAAATGATCTTGAAAAAAGCATTGAAAATCATGTTTCAGTGTTTGCAGATGACACAAAACTCTGTAAAGTAATACAATATGAGCAAGATATTACTTTGCTGCAGAGGTATTAACCTCCCTGGCGGTCTGATTATGTCAGTATTTTATAAATGTTAAAGCGGTACATTATTTTTACAATGTTATGCGTATATTCTTTTACACCAGGGGCTCATAGGGACAAGGTAAGTGATACTACTGTGTAATCCTGAGCGTGGCTAGGGGTTACCGCTTTTGGTACTAAAATTTAACCCCGAGGCATGCTAGGGATAACCGCCAGGGAGGTTAAGAAAGGCTGGGGGACTGGGCACTAAAATGGCAGATGACATTTAATGTAAAAAATGCAAAATTATACACTTAAAAAAAACACGCGTAAAAAATGCACAAACAACTAATACCCTTAATGGAAGCGAATTTGGAATAAAAACAAATGAGAAGGAATTGTTTTAGATAACAAACTATGCAACAATGTGAAATGTCAATCAGCAGTGACTAAGTCCAGTAAGGTATTGTCATGCATGAAAAAAACATTAATTCTCAGGATGAGAATATCATTTTGCCTCTTTATAACTCACTGGTAAGACCACATCTTGAATATGCACTTGAAAAAGTGCAGAGGCAGGCTACACAATTAATAAAAGGAATGGAACATTTTAGCTGTGAAGAGAGGTTAACAAACTTAAACCTCTTCAGTTTAGAAAAACGTTGCCTCAGAGGGGATATGATACAAATATATCTGGGGCCAATACAAACCATTATGTGGAAATCTATTCACAAACCTGGACTTTACATAGGACATGAGGTCACGCATTTAGACTGGAAGAAAGAAGATTTATTCTAAGGCAAAGAAAAGTTTTTTTTACTTTTTTTACCGTAAGAACAATAAGCATGTGGAAGTGGTAGTCCGTACAGATGTTTAAATAGCAACTATATGCATACTTGCAAAAACAGAATATTCAATGATATGATTTTTCAACTGTAGGGTAGTAGCTTCTTGACCCAAGGATACATCTAACTGCCATTTTGAGGTCAAGAGGGATTTTTTTTTCCTAGTTTGTTGCAAAATTGGAAGTGCTTTTTTTTTGCCTTCTTTTGGATCAACAGCAGAAAACAAATGTGCGGAAGGCTGAACGTGATGGACGCATGTCTCTTTTCAGACTATGTAACTATGTAACAGCCTTATGGCGTTTATAAGATGCCATTCAGCTTTTTAATAACCTAGGTATCCCAATATCAAATGACAAAATCAGCCAGCCTCCCTAAAAAGAAAATTGCTTGCATCTTAGATAACATCCAAAACCTTGTCATACTAGGTTCCTGCAATCACAATAAACTCCAATCTGTGCTAGGCCCAAATTTCCTAATGGGATTATCCCTCAAGGATGATCATTTATATCCAGGTTACTCTGTTTACTATCAATAATCCCTGACAAAGATAGCATAATTGTCTTAGACACCCATCCTATGGCAGACTTTAACATGAGGCTGAGGTTTCTACACGAGTGGAATGGAACGACTATGTTTCTTCCACCTACAGATAGTTCCCCAGCAATTTGGACTGATGACGCATCCTCAACTGGTTTTATGGCAATTCACAACAATGATTGGATGTGCGGCACTTGGCCAACAGAAGCCAAAGTTCTAGATGCCTTTAAATACATATCAACTCTTTTTGAAATATACCCCATTATAACAGCAGCTCAAACTTGCCACATATGGTGTGGTTAGAGTGTTAAATGCTTGTCTGATAAAGCCACATGTTTCACAGTCAGCAAATTCCGATCACAGTCTTTGGCTATTATGAAATTCATCCGAAAACTGTCATGGTTAGCAGCAAAATAACAATTTTATTTAATAAGCGTACATGTACCAGGAGTCTATAATAATGTATTGTCTCATTTGAATTTTCAGGCATTTTTCCAAGCACACCCAACAGCCTCAAGACATACAACAGAAACCAAGGTCATGTGACCATAAGAAACTAACCAAAATTGCAAAAAAATGTCCACCTTACAGAAACTAAAGAAGAGTGCAACGGAGAACCTTATAAATTAAATCTATAAAAAAAACAAAAAAAAAAAAGAATGAAAAAGAAAAAAGTGGTCATGTGAAATAAAATATAGGAGTATTATGAAAACCCTAATCCTTATGTAAGGATTTACATACCTAACCTATAATGAGAAAAACAATTACCTTCATAATAAGAATTGTTCTATTCTGTGGTAATATTAGTGAAAGGACAGGGTCATATGATTGGTAAATTACTAGTCATTTGATTTAAAGAACAATAAATATTACTATTAATATAAAAAAAACTGTACAAAGAAAGAAAAAATATATTAAATGTATGTATAAGAAAAAAAAATGAAACAAGTTAAAATTTGCACTGATACACTATGGAATTGGAAAATACTTTATATAGACAAAGAAAGAAAAAAAGAAGATAAAGAGCCTTAACTGAATAGTAACTCCGTGTGGGGGATAACCCCTGTTGTGTTCCATTTAAGAGATCCCCTGGTTTTTTAATTTACTTAGAACTGCTACCTCCAACTCTTCTTTTTTCTAATACTCTGGAATTGGAGTTTCGAGGTTAGTTTTTTTTTGTATCTTGTATTTTAAAATGTTTTGACCTGTCCGAGCTTTTTTTAAATTTTTGTATTTAACGTTTTTTGTTTTTTTTTTTGTTCATCTTTCTTTTACTGAGGTAGTTTGAAGGATGTTACAGAAAGAAAGAATAGGGAGTTTTACCAAGCAGGCAGATATCACATTTGCAATATAAATGAACAGTTACAGAAACTCCAGCAGACTCCAGTCTCATTTTATATTAATAACATCAAAGAAAACATGCTAGTTAGTAACTGAAAGAGGAATGCAAAATCTCGCTGAGCAGACATATATTGGGCAATTGCTCGCTTACAATCTTAATAATCTATATCTCTGTATGCTGACATGTTGTACTCAGGGATCTGGTGTCAAGCGCTTGGCAACATGGGGAGTGCTATATAAGAGTGGCGCAGCATGTCAGACTGGATGCATGCAAGGTTAAGTTATAGTTTGAACAGAGCTAGCTAGTAAAAATATACCACTGGAAAGGATAACACATGTAAGTCACTGCACCACATAACATAGAACATTGTAATACATTTGGGGTGGGCGAAGGGGCTCTATGTGCTGGTAACCACTATGGGCTAAACAAGCATGGCACAGTCATGATGGGATCTAGTAATGGTAGGATACCGTGATAACATGGCATGCCGCTGGTGACCCCAGCAAGTACCGGTTTAGCCGATTCCCAGGCATGGGAAGCCTTCATTTGCAGCAGAGCAATGTTCAGAGGTGGCGGTATGTTGGGAGAGAAATAAGTCTACCTTACAGCCCCAGGCCGGTATGAAGGCCGACATCTTCGAGCAACAGACCCGGTACCTCTGAAGGGCCAAGTCCCTCCCAGACCGGGAGTAGCGGAGGGGTCCCGGTGTTTTGCCACAGATCGCGGTGGTAGACCCTCCGTCGATGTGGGCGATGTCTCGGGGTCAAGCCCTTGGCAGGCCATTATCAGCTAGGCCTGAGGGAGACTTCCGCATTCTCCAGCTCTCACCCCTCGGAACTTCCACACGCAATTGAGGCAGCATCAGGCTCTCCAGTTCTGCCCAAAAGCATTGGAAATGCTCGTTGAGCCGATGTAAGAATTGCTCCACAGAGCTATGAGGGGCCATCGCAGGCCGCACATGCGTTCCCTCACGAGAGCTGGGCGCCACCCACATCCTGGGTCAGTCCACTTTGCATGAGGTTTATGCAGATTAGAGCTATCAATGTGTGGCTTTTTTTATGTGTTTTTTTTTTTATATAGTCTAACACAGTAAAGGAATGCATGTATCCTCATTATTATTTTAATCTATATATTGTAGAATGTGAGTGAGAATGGAAGAAAGAATGGTCATTAAAAAATCTTGGTATGGAGATTTGTTTTAAAAAAATTGGTATTTATATTGCCTTAATTAATATATATTTCTACATCTAACAAATTAACCCATCATTTGCAATACAGTATTCTGATGTTAGTTTACTTCCTCTATTGTTGTTTACATATTGTGAAGAGATTAATAACTTTTACTAGACCATTTGAGATTAAAGACTACATCATCTACATAACTGTGGAAGGACACCATGTTCACAATTGTGGCATAATCTTCCAGTATTCTTCCATTTAGCTGTAAGGAGGTTAGAATAGCTTGGTGCAAACCTGGTGCCCATCACCATGCCATGTTTATGTAGATGAAGGACATTTATAGGAAATTGTGTAGGAAAGGGATTTTGATTTCATCAATAACAAAATCTAATTATGTCTGAAGTTCAATATTTTCTTGTTCCAATATATTTTTAACTGATAGTCAATATTGTGGGATGGTAGTGTACAATGACTGCACATCACATTTTTTTTCTTAAATAGGATTTAAACCTACATAAAGATTGTTGCAGCAGAATACCTACATATTCTGAAAGATTTGATAATAATGATTTCTCAAACAGCAGGTCAATGTGGAAACATTGTTTTATTCTTATGGATCTTGGGTGACTGGTGCAATTTGATTTAGCACCCTGATATAATTGATTGTGTTGAGGAGAATGGATGTGTCAGAGACCAAGGAAGAAGTTATTGATATCTACACTAAGTTTAGTTATGCCCTAAAATTACCATGCAACCAATAAGGATTCGTGACAGTTTCCTTGTGATTCACTCACGAGGTCAGTTTTTTGTATAGAAAAAAATATGTTTACAAAAACAAAAGCAGTTAATGAGTGGGCCTTATGGACAGACTCCAGGGTGGGCTGTGGGGGCCCAGACCTTGAACTATGTAAGAGGCCCCACAATTTCTGATGGCAGCCCTGCTCTACTTCAGATTGCTCTAGTATTTGTTTTCTTATTCTTTAAATTTCTAGTGCAGTCCTGGTTGGAGATAAAGAGCAATTAGTAAGCTGGTTTCAGAAAACAGGAAAAAATGATGGGAAAAAAAGAGAAATATAGTTGAGTGTAGTTTATTGAAAGGAAATACAATGGTCACCTCATTCAGGTAATTTTTATTTCCTATTCATGGAATGAAAATCAGCAGAAGGGGTGTGTGCCTTTTAATCTTTCTATCAGAAGCATCACTTTGGCAGAATGTCCAATTCTGTTAGAAACTTAGTATATACTACTTGAGCTACATACCAACTGCAAGCATCTATACAAAAGAATTGAAAATATTGAATGACCACTGCAACAAAATACATACATTTTTCTTTATTAGGATGTTGCTTGCAAAATCAAATTTAACAAAATGTTTTTAAAGATGTTCTCAAATGAGTTTCAAAGTAGTTTTCATATCAAAGCATTTTAGACATTCTGGGGGAAAAAAAGAGAGAAAGAACATTTACCATTAATATTTAACATCTACTTCATTATTTTTACTTTCTACACATGGCATGTGTATTAATTTAAAAAATAAAAATGTACAAATAGTAGTATTTGGCTGCATATTGCACCATATAATATATCTTTAAATTATATGGTAGAAAGGAATGAGAAGAAGTTCATACTGCGTGTACTCAGGATATGAAATGTTTCTGTTCTGGGAAAATAACTTACAGCATTGATCCAGGAGATGTAGGCAGAAACTCTGGTGAACACTGTTGGTTTGAGGTAAGCATTACATCCAAGAGAGGACACAAAGCTAGCAATACCATGGACTTGGTAAACTCCGCTGACCGCACAATTCAAAGGTCCGCCAGAATCTCCCTAAGTTTGAAATAAATGAAAAAAAATACACACAATGTAAATTGATTTTAAACATCAACACTAACTAATAGGAAGATGCCTGGCTTCATAGAGTAGCATTCCCCACAATACTTTGCCAGGTTCTGTGGTGGGTTTATGTTTTATTTTTGTTTTTATTGGCTTTATCAAGTGTCAATATGATTGTAAAGCAGGGAGCTTATTGAAAGAAAACTTTGTAGCTTGCTGACTATACTAAGAACGAAGTGTTATTCAGCAAACATAACCATTTCTAATGTGTGGCTAAGCATCAATAGATATTATTTAATTGGAAGGGTTATTAAAAGGTTGTTAATATTTAACTTTAAAATATCTTACATTGCATCCAGCAGTTACTCCATCACCACCGGCGCAAACCATGGTGGTCTTGACGGTGCTGCCCCAGTAGGAACTGGTGGAGCAGGTTGAGTGGGCGACCACAGGCAGAGGGGCCTGCTGGAGGATTGAGGGAAGGGATCCACCAGCTATGGGGAAATGAAACCATTAAACAATAGCTACAGGATCATTTTGAGAAATAAAACAATTACATTTTAGCCATATAACATTATTTGGTTAAATCTGAAAAGTACCAGAAGTTGCCTTTGGATGCATATTATATTGATTACAATGCAAATTAAATGTGTTTGCACTGGAAGTGAAGACTCAAGATATATGATTTCTGTTCTGCTAACTACTAAGTCACAGCATTGATCCAGGAGATAGAGGACGGAAACCCTGGTGAACAATGATGGCTTGAGATGGGCATTGCATCCAAGAGAAAGAACATTTAAACAGAGAATGTGACGGCAGATAAGAACCATTTGGCCCATCCAATCTGCCCAATTTTCTAAATACATTCAAGTCTAGGATAGTCTTATGCCTATCCTAGACTTATCTTAAGTCTAGGATAGCCTTATGCCTTTCCTAGGCATGCTTATACACTATATTAACCTCTACCACTTTAGCTGGAAGATTATTCCATGTGTCCACTACCCTATTGTAAAAAGATACTTCCTGAAGCTATTTTTAAACCTTTGCCACTCTAATTTAAGACTATGTACTCTTGTTGTGGTAGTGGTTAAAGTCTACTAGAACTGCATGTGGCTGCAATTGTTGGATTCTTCGTGGTACAGAGGAGACTTTGCAAATCACATTAATTCAAACATGGGGGGCTTAGCGTACCTTTTATTAGGTATCATCCCCAAACAATACTCCAAGCAGACATCCTAGATTTATGTTATGATTATTATGTATTAATGTAGAACCTCTTCAGCTTTTTAGGTATATATACACATAATATGTTCCAAAATGAGTGTTTACGAAGTGTTGGCCATGTCTGCGACAATAAAAAAGAAATTACTGAACCTCTATTTCACAGATGACACTTACTTGTGGTTCTGCCCCATCCAGTAACGGTGCAAGGGTGGTTGTTGGAGAGGACAGAGCCATCACTGGGCAGTGTTGCCAGCTTTACATAGTTGTTCAGGGTGGCACTTGCGGCCAGATGAAGGATTGCAATATCGTATCTATGTAAAATGGAATAGAATCAGAATATATAACAAGTGTTACTATATTTTCTTGAATTAACTATATTATTTTGGTTAATTATTATTATTTAATTACATAATAGTATAATTAATATTAAATCCTTTATTAATATTAATAATATAATATAATATTAATATTAAGTCCTTTAAGAGATCCCTCTTTACATGCATCAAAACAGAATGCACCTGTCATGGTTGATTATATATTTCCTACCTGTTCTATGTTAAATTTTGTATATATTGTGTATTAATATTGTTTTTGTATTGTATTGTACCCTATTGTATCAATGCAATGTTTTGTGGACCCAGGACATACTTGAAAACAAGAGAAATCTCAATGTATCCTTCCTGGTAAAATATTTTATAAATAAATAAATATCAATAAATAAATATTAGTAATAAGCAGATAAAAAAAAATGAGCTTTTAAGACTGACAAATATTGCACGATGTTTAGACTCAAATATGATACATAGGCATTTGGATCTTGCCATTCATTGCCAATGACTTTAAAAAATAATTGAAAGATAACACCTTTGAAGATGTTATGCTAATCTTTTGAAACTCAAATTAGCAAATTACTACCAACATCTTTACGTATGTGCTGTGAGTAAAATATATAGAAATCTGGTCTATTCATTAACCGATCATGCACAAGACACTATGTAGACAATGCATTAAAAAATATATAATTATTCAAAAAATAATAAGAAGAATAATTAAAATACTCACCTTTCAAAATCCTGAAACTGTAGTGAGCTAGAAATGTGACCATTTGTATTTGAAAAACTGTGCAACTCAGCATACATTGTGCCATTTGTATTTAAAGTTCTTATAATTTGGAGTTTAGTAAATACCATTGACTGTACCAGCCGACTACAAAAGATTAGCTGCTACCTGTTTAAAGGGACACAATTCCTCACATTGAGGTGGTCTGGGTGCAGTGTCCCTTTTCCCTAACCCTGCAATGTAAAAAAAATGCAGTTTTAGAGAAACTGCAATATTTATATTGCCGGATTAAGACTGCCCCTAGTAGCACTCTCCCAGACAACCACTAGAGACGTTTCCTGCAGTTTCCTTGAGTTTGACTCCACGAAACGATGCTGGACGTCTTCATGCTTTGCATGAGGACATTCAGCATGATGAAAAAACCCCACTGGAAAGCCTTGACTCGTTTTTTTTCTATGGGGTTTTTCAATATGCTGCATGTCCTCATGCAAAGCCTTATGGCACTCACACACTAGGTTCCCCGCATCGGATGATGTCGGAGGAGGAGAAACCCCACCCAGCGCAGGGGCCTCAGCACTGGAATTAGGTCAGTACTTAAAAGGTTATTTAACCCTTTACATGGTCAGGGCAAGGCAAAGGGGCACTATAGTGTTACGAATACAGCTTATAGGATATCTAATCAAAGAGCCATCTATATAACTGATTTATATCTTACCCAGCTGCCACATTGTTGGAGTTCCAGCCAGTATGTTTTACAATTTTGGATACAGAAATGACCTGCTCAGTTCCTTCATTTGTACTCAGGTTGTGATCTCCCAGAGACACACGGAAGGGAACAGTTCTGTAAAACAAGAAGAAGTTAGGAAATTAGTCTTTAAATATGAAGGCAATGGAGTTTTACCACTAATTGGTGGCTATTATGTGACATATCATAGGTCACAACTGACATACATCTCGTTCTCCAGACTGAAAGGCAGAGGGGTGTGTTTAGGTCTGAATGAACAAAGTGAATGGCAGAGAATTGAGCAGTGAGACTGCAGGGGCATGAACTACACACCAAAACTACTTAATTAAGCTAAAATTGGTTTGGTGCGTAGAGTGTTCCTTTAATTATTTAATAATAGAGTCTAATTGTTTTAAAAATATATTTCTTTGCACTGTGTGTAAATGCTGTACATCGTTAATGTTTGCATGTGTAAATGCATGTCAGGGTTCATAGAATGAGCTCTGTTTCTTTAATTAACAAATTCACTTTTGTGTCTTTTGTGTCTAAGTGGAAAGCATTACTGCACGGACAGTAATAATCAATATTTAAATCTGGTTGTTCAGTTCACTGTCGTACTGCTGTGATTATTGTACCGCTCAACCTTTTTTCTTTCCAGATTACTGACTCCCACAATCAAATAGGGAGGTGTCCGGCAGTATTATCTTATATTGACCTCAGATTTTGTCTTATACCTATTTTGTATTCTGATTTGATTGCTGGCGTTTTAAATATCATACTGTTCTTTAGGGCTCAGACTTTTGGCTAATGGATTCACCTTTCTAAACTATGGATTGGCTAAGGTGAACGCTTGTTTCTTTGTTCTAATTTAAATACCAAGGATTTCTTTCTAGCATACTCCAGACATATTGTTTTCTCTGATAGATAAATGCTGCATTTAATTTGTTAAACTATGCAAGTTAATATGTGTTTTCATTTTTATTCTTTTTAAGAAAAGAAGATAATCCTCTCTCGCCCGTCCGTTGGCAGCCATACCCATGCAGTGGTGGAAGCGTGATGATGTACAGATTTTGCGCTCCAGAGATTATCCTTATGTCATGCTGATATGTCCATTCAGCTTATAGTTTAATCTTTATATATATAAAAACTAGTTCAGGGGATAATTCATCACTGTGCATTATATTCTGATGTCTGTCACTGTATTATGGTCATTTTCATATGTCAGTACTTATTCTTAACTATGCTTCAGTATAAATAAATAATTACAAAAAAGAAAAGATGATACATTTTTACTTGTCTTTATGGTTTTTTGTGGAACCATAAAGACAAGTGGACAGAAATGCTTTAGACTTTATAAAAAGGGTGCAGGTCCGGTGCAATGATTACTGGCTACATAGGTGTAGATACATTTTGCAGACCCCGCTTAACTCCCCTTTTAAAATTCCTATCCCCTATTGTGTTTCTTATGAAGCCCACTTTAGTATATCTTATCCTCCATTTTGCCTTTGTGTGTCTTACCCCCCTTTGTGTTTCTCTTACTTTCCCCCAGTCTCTTTGTGTATTTCTTATTTCCCTAAACTGCTTCATTTATCTCTACCCCCCAGTGCTTTGTCATCCTCTTTGTCCATCCAATCCACAGCACCTTGTCTCCTAGTCCCACCAGCACTTTATATATTTTCTCCCCCAGCACCTTGTTTTTATGTCTGCCCTTCCAGTACCTTGTGTCTTTGTCTGCCCTTCTAGTACCTTGTCTCTTTGTCCGTCTATTCCCCCCAGCTCTGTGTCCATTCCTCCACCTCCGTCAATTACAGAAGAGTCTTCACCCTGGTCCACTCAACCATGCTACAAGAAGTGACTGGCAGCAGGAAGAGTGCTGTACTGTGCGCTCTCTCATCCTGCCGATCACCTGGACATTGAGCCCAGTGGGCAGTTGCACCATAAGGCTGCCACCTGTGTCGCATTATGGTTGCGCCAGCCCTTAAAGCGAGGAACTCCCGAAAGCTTGTCACTACAAATTTCTGTTAATCCAAAAAAGCATAGTACAAGAAACTGAAACACTTCATTATTTGTGTACTGGACTGCTATGGCAAATCAAATATCATGAGACACCCAATAATCTTAACTTAAAAGGTTATTAACTAGGATTTATTTTCTAATGCTGATACCTGTCTACACAGTGAGCAGCGGTCAGGACACGGTTAGCACGGATCAGAGAACCTCCACAGGTGTGATACCAGCTGCTTCCAGACTGATACTGAAGGGAAATCTGTATGAGGGAAACCAAATACATCATAAAAAAGTGTTTTACATTACTAAAGTATTTACTATACTATGTATGTTAAAGGGACTCTCCCACAACTTTGGCAACTCAAGCTTATTTGGCAACAGTCAAACCTCAAACTTGTAGAGTTTATTTGGTGTATGCCAACTGATAGGTTAACAACTGAAGGTAAGAAGGCACCTGGACACTACTTCCCTCTAAAAGCAACTTTAATATGCGTAAATTGGGATGGGAGTTTTTGTGAAACGTTTTGAAGTCAATGTAGAAATTGCACTTCACTTTATAATAAAAGCACGGCTTTTATTTATTTTGTTATTTAACTATTCTTGCACTATTCACTGGAACACGTGTAACACTTGAAGATTTTGAATGATGGCCAGTCCACTCAGTGAAATAAATAAAAATAGTACAAGATGCCGTGACTGTAATTCCTTGACCAAACCAGTAATCATTATACGACCTGGATTATGGATCCACTAATTTCAGAAAAAAACAGGTGGAATTAATGTGTTCCACAATGGAACACACACAGGAAGTTTGACACAAGTAGCGAGAATAATCCGCAGATTATAAACTTAAAATAAGAAGAACCTCTCCCAGACTAAAGATATCCCTGATTTTCTTTTTAATTTTTATATTATCTGATGTTCGTATTTTATTGTCGTTCTCCTGTGGCATTCCTATCTTGGAATTTTCTGTGGACTCTTGATAAATCACTAAAAGTGTTGATGTACCTATTTAACTCTTTTCATCTTGAAGTGCATTCAAGTATTAAAGTGTTGTTGGTTTTTTTTTATACAGTATCACACTATTTGCTGTATTCTTATTTCCATATATTCCTAGACTTATTGGTCTATGAAGAAATACAGTTCAGCATATATACCCCGGAAGGGGAGAGAAGCCTTAATACCTTTTCTGTTTGTGAGTGCATATTTTACCCACTTCTCACCTTCATTTTATGTTATGATATTTCCCTATGTATAGTCTATTTTATTATTTATTGTGATCCTTTACTAAAAGGAATACTTTGGAAAAAATATTGTTGTATTCTACAGCCATAATCCAGGTCATATATTGTTTATTGGTTTGGTGAAGGAATTACAATCAAGATCTCTTCTACCATTTTTATTTATTTCACTTGATTGTAGTTGTTGTTGCTAGGTTGCACAACAGAGGATTCTTTTTGTGTTTTTATTTATATACACTATTTTGTTTTACATATTTTTTACAGTTTTTCTTTCCAGTGAGCTGGTGATGATTAGGAATAAAACCTATAATTCCCATCAATTAAAGTTGCATTTTTTACATTTCAACTGTGAATTAATACATTGATTTCTGGAATCCCTCCTTTCTGGGGATATCTCAGTCTGAATTGGCACCTTGGAGCACATAGAAACATAGAATGTGACGGCAGATAAGAACCATTTGGCCCATCTAGTCTGCCCAATTTTCTAAATACTTTCATTAGTTCCTGGCCTTATCTTATAGTTAGGATAGCCTTATGCCTATCCAATGCATGCTTAAACTCCTTTACTGTGTTAACCTCTACCACTTCAGCTGGAAGGCTATTCCATACATCCACTACCATCTCAATAAAGTAATACTTCCTTATATTATTTTTAAACCTTTGCCCCTCTAATTTAAGACTATGTCCTCTGGTTGTGGTAGTTTCTCTTCTTTTAAATATAGTCTCCCCCTTTACTGTGTTGATTCCCTTTATGTATTTAAATGTTTCTATCATACCCCCTCTGTCTCGTCTTTCCTCCAAGCTATACATGTTAAGATCAATACTACAGTATAGAGCCTGAAACAGCTTTGCACTTGTGAGTTTTATTTTTTTCCTTCTTTATAATATATGTTCCATACAGAGTATCTTTGTGTTTTATTCTAGATTCCTGTAGACAAGATATTATGTAAGGAGGTTTCAATCTATAGATATACATGAGTGTTTTGCTGTGTGCTCACTATTGGATGTATGACTTTGTACTATCATATATATAATAACTTACCTGCCATGGCCAGGCATTTTGTTGAGCATTTGATCCTCCTACCACACGAGTATTTCCCTCCAAATACTTGACATCATCAAAGCATTGTCCTTTGGAAGGAAAAAAAGTAAGCTAGAATATTTATGTTTATAATATGACAAATGTCTTTATTTGCCCATTGTTAGATATACCCTTCAGAATTTTCCTGGGTTATCAATCAATTATATGGGGTTTTTATTTTGTCTTGTTATGTTTTTTTCTTTTTTTTGTAGTTCATATTTAAGTTCTGGGTTGAAATCGAATTCATAAAATTCAGCTTTCTTATACACAGGTTATTCTCTAATCTCTTTGGACAATTGAAAAATGAATTAAAAATTGTAAATTCCCAAATCAGCTACGTTTTTGTACATTTGCTAATTATAATTTCAGTTTGGCACAGTTCTGGGTTTTGTCTTGTGCATAGTCCTGCAAGAATTTGAAATAACTATTCATTCTTGTATTTATCATCATTCACAGTTGTAGTAAGCTTGTGCCAATATGGTACAGGTACCATACAGAGTATAAAACCATCACTTAACCCCTTAAGGACACATGACATGTGTGACATGTCATTATTCCCTTTTATTCCAGAAGTTTGGTCCTTAAGGGGTTAAACCCACTATCATGTAAACCCACTAAGTGGATTTAGAATGCTGGTGTAACCAGACTGATGAGTAGTGAGGTATCATAGAAATAACAAAATGTAGGTTCCCCAATGCAAGCAATTGCCGAGACAGCCACCCGCACGATTGCTATGTCTAACACTTGATGGAGAGGTGGATTTGTTATTACTAGTCATGCTCACACATGAGGTTCCTCATTATCATCCAGATGACTACCACACACTATAGAACTCTGTGATAACTGGGATAATCTGTTAGTTGGCTTTCACAGTGATCACTCCACCTGAGTGTCAAACTACTAATGAGTTAATTGTCAGGATTAGTGTTAGGGTTAGAGTTAGAGAAAGCTAGAGTTAGGGTTAGATGGGTTTAGCTAGGGTTAGAGTACACTAATGCTAAAATTAGATAGGGTTTTGGATTAGTTAAGGTTAGCTTCAGCTAGGGCTTGAGTTAGCATTAGGGTTAGCATTAGGGTTGCTAGGCTTAGTTAGGGCTAGATGTAATATTGGAAAAACCTAAAATGTCCCACATTATATAGCAAAATTAGTCTTCTTTTACAAGTGATATACCACGAGGGGTAAAGTGCTATTGTTGGCATCTGTTCTGACCCAAAGTTATCTGTAATTTGTATAAGTAGGGGCATACAACTAAATGCAGCATGTAACATGCTATCAGGGTGCAATAAAGTTGGACAACCACTCCCCTAGTGGTCCTAAACAATAATATTTGGCAACTGCACACCAAATACTTATAAAACAATACATTTTATGATCATATTAAGAAGTCGATTGAGATATATATATATATATATATATATATATATATACACACACACACACACACACACGTCTATATGAAGGTATTAATACACATATATGCTGAATATTTAACATGGTACACAAGCCAAAAAATACAAAATGTGCAACAAGATCATACAAAAAAGAGTAAATGAGTAAAGAGTAAATTCCTGCTGAGGGTGTTTATATTGTAAATTATACTGTATAAATGCCCTCAGCAGGAATACTCATTGCCCTTGAGAAAGGCCAAAAGGCTGAAATGCTGAGTGTTAGTTGTGCCATGCCCTGAGTCCTCACTACCAGGAGAGGTAGAACACTGTATGCCTTTTTTGTTTGGCAAAGGACATTTATACTATTTGGTCATGTGTATTTTTCTTGCATTTACTCTTTTTGCACATTTTGTATTTTTTGGCTTGTGTACTGTTTTACAGGGATACTATAGTCACCAGACAAACTACAGCTTATTGTAGAAAATGCACTGTTTACATTACAGTGTGGGTATAACTCCATTGGCTATTCCTCAAATGGCTACTGTGGCGAAACCAACCTCGCCTGCTCCGTTTGGACTATGGCCCTGCAGGTTAAATCATGTATTTTCCCTGAAGAAAGGCTTATTCGTGCCTTTCTGCCGGGGTGTTCGGTAGATTCCAACTACCGAACGGGGGACCACCGGGGAGCTGGAGTGTGCCGCCAATTGACCGACCAGAAGCTGCGGTTAACCGCAGCTTAATTGATGAACGCTGGGTGGCCTTTGTTCGTTTGCCAAACACGTGGCAGCGGCCATTTTAAGTCCCAAAAGGCCAGCGGTGTTCAGCACTAACACTGTGGAACTGAAAACGGACACTTACTTGCGCAAACACAGCTGAGCCGTCCGCCCCCTGGTTCCTATTCGTGCCCTTGGTGTCAAACACCGGTTCAGTCGGTACTTTGGGATATGTGATGGTGTTAACCCAGATAGCTAAGCCATGGAGCCCATTCGTGTAATGAAAGACTATGTGAAAGACTTTGGCTCCATGGCATTTAAACTGTATGTATGTGATCTGAGCGCCATTCGGTAGTAATGTGCGCTCAGATCTAAGCTATCTGGGGATATGTAGAATGTATATGTGTTATGTCCTAAATGTATCAGTAGGTAATTTTATGTCTTTTACTGTCTTTTGTCTGCCATGTGTGTAATGGAGTTTGCCTCTGTCCTAGGAGATAATTGGATTTCTTCCCCAATTATCTCCAGGCCAGAGGGGAGGGATTGGGAGGCAACTCCTGTGTGATTGGTGTATTATGTAATTGTTGTAAATCCCTCCCTTGCATGGGAGAATCCTTTATAAGACAGCTGTGTGAATAAATCAGTGTTGTTCCTGTTTTAACCCTCGAGCTGAAGTGTCGTCTCATTCTTGGGGGAATTGCCAGGAGTGTAAGCGGATTGTATGCTTTTCCTGTTCAGCTATTCCAGTGTTCGTGTGTTTCCAGTTCGGGAGATTGGGGAATTCAAGTGTGTGCAGTTCGGGAGTTGGAAGATCCGTGTAGTTTGCAGTTCGGGAGGTTGGTGCTTGCAATAGCTGCTTGTCGAGCTGGAAGGGGAATATCGTCTAAACGGTTTTTATCCTCTGATGAGCGAAACAGTCCGTTACAGCTACTAAAGGTGCTTCCTAGGGCAGTGCTGCACACTGTGCAGTACTACCATTCAGTGTCTCCACCCTCTGCATGAAGACACTGAACATTCCTCATACAGATGGATCGCTATGAGGATTGGCCAGGGCTGTGTTTGGCTTGTGCTGGCTCTGGCCATGATCTGCCTCCTTGACAAGCTCAGCCACTCCAATGTGAAAGCATTATGATTGACTCACAGAATCACTTCTGTGATTGTCAGGCATGCAGACAGGTCAGAGGCAGAGCCAGCAGCAGAATTGAATACAAGTATGATTTTACTGTATTTAGGGAGGTCAGAGGGGGCTAGATGTTGGTTTACATGTTTGTGTTCCTGACCCTATAGTGTTCCTTTAAATATTCAACATATATTGTTATTTACACTTTCATTTAGATGTGTGTGTGTATATTAATTGACTTTTTAATGTGATGATTAATATTAATATATAAGTATTTGGTATGCAGTTGGCAATTATTTATGATTGGATTGTCTATAATTTTCCTTTGTAATATCCAAGATCTGACAGAAGTCTGTATGGAAGTCTTGTTGTACTCAGAATCAGTAGCAGAATACAGATCTAGCGTCTTTACAGTAGTGGATTACACATGGTCTGTGCCATTTCCCATAAAAATGAAAGATGTATGTTAAAAACACAGACATTACGTCCCGTTCATTCCCCAGAGCTCCACACCGGAGACATATGCAGCGATCACGACATAGAGATACTGGGACTATCACGGCCTGAACCCGGCTGAACTCACTACATAAAAATAACACCTAGAAAACCGGACCGTGGCATGTCTTGCTCAACAAATGGTGGGTTGTATGTTACTTTAACATGTGCAAATTGACTAGCTTACCATATTCTACTTTGAAAGGTTACAAGCTACCCAGCATGATACATCCTATATATTTGTATTTTTTTTTACTAGAGCTATACAAAACGTATGCATTGAATTTACCGTGTTATGCAGGGCCTTAACCGAGCCTCACATAACCTGGAATGACAACAAGCAGCTGGACATAATAGGAATATCACATGAGTCCCAAGTATAGTTATCAGTTATGTTGTTTATGTTAATCTACTGTTTTTTCCCATACTTCGTTCAATGTAAACCGCTGCCTCATACTGACAATACCGTCAGTTAGCGTAACCAGGTCAATCAATGCCAACTATTTATCACAAGACAGATGTTAATGTGCCCATAGATAGCCACAGTGCATACTTATGTGGTACTTAATGCATGTGACCCATGTTAACGTGAGCAGCCTGTTTTATATGATAATTCTGAGAACGAGACCCGTCTTCCATCACAGACCGGCTCCACAGGTTCAGAGCATGTGCTACTCTCTAACACAGCTCACTCCCCTGTAACGCATGAACTACTGTTATATACTTTATTATGTGCTTTCGAATTCACCTAAATTGCAAACGAAAGTCTTCCTGCCATGGGGGACAGCCTAAGCTTCACTAATTGAGCGTGACTATTTCATAAGATGACCCAATGGTCTCTGACCTCTAAAATCCCTACACTGATATGCTACTCACCACGCTGACCAGTATTCAAAGCTCATAGCAATGATATGACTGCTAACGACTTACTCCTGTTTAACCTCCTATACTACATTGTCTGTTGACTCTTAATATCCTTTCTTTCAGTTATGTTCTCACGTTGACTCACACAGGCGATCACAGAGGGGACCTTACTTACTTATAGATTATATAGTACCAATGCTGATGGTAATTAAACTTAAACATGTATGCAAGCAAGTTAAAGCTATAACTATTGGCCAATGCTTATGTCTGTCATATCTCACCCACAACGGGCGCAGCATAACTCCCAGAACACACAGCCTATATTAAGCCAGTTTGCAATACAGCATCAACCAGACAAGCCATGCTCCAAACATCTATATTTTATCACGATACATCTGACGCTACATCACTGCGCTACGCGTGCTTATATTATAACTTAGTGCTCCATAACTCAATGTTTAAGCTAATCGAAATATTACACTGTTGCAATCTTCTTATGTTTTTCTTTTTAACCAAAAATGTGCCTGACCATTGATAACCACGACCTGTAAAGCGAATGTTTAAAAATTATACTCTGATGTCGCTGTTGTGGCGCACCGGGGCTTACTGTTCTTTTTGTGCACACCAAAAATAAAGAATAAAAAAATAAAAAAATTAAAAATTAAATGCACCCATCATATTTGGCAGAAGCTGGTGGTGATACATTGATGAAATGAAAAGTTTTAAAATGATTTTAGTTAAATACATTAGGTGTCTAATTTCTATAAATATATACATTTGTGTGATTTTGGAAAACATGTCTGTTATTCAAATTATATTCTGGGTAGGCCACATTTTGCAAATATTTAGCTTTAAAACTGTAATTTACTTCTTGCAATATTTGTCTTGTAGCATCAAAATAAAAGTAAAATCTTGGACACATGCACCATTTTACCAATCAGAAATATAAAGTTAATCTATTTTTTTTTTATTTGTTTTAGGGGTACTAGCTATATACAAATTAATATAAACAACACAAACATTTTTTTAATGTGTTCTATTTTATTAATCTCTTGTTCATATGTCATATTGTGCTATGAACACATAATGTTTTAAAAGTAAAATTTTTAGTATGGCAAAAATAAAAATAAATATATGTATGTATGTATGTATATACATATATATATATATATATATGTTTGATGATGTGGTACAATCACATAATGCACAGAATTTGTTTTAATGGACCAACTATGAAGGAGTTAATTACCTGAAACCTTTGTTCACTATATTATCTAAATATTGAATTGATAGAAGTTATTGAATGTTGCTACTTTTTCATACAAGTCGTCTTCAGGATACCTACCCTCATGACTATGTGATATGTATACCCAAAATCTCACATTTCTATAATGACACCATTGTAGGTTACAAAATGAAACTTACCGCAGAGGACGAGTGCCGCTAGTATAAGAAGTCTCAACATTCTTACCCGTGTGATGTTACAAGTCAGTAAAAATGTAAGGATAAATGCCCTTTTTATATCGTACAGAGCAATGGGAATACACAAAGGTATTACAGGTGTTACTAAACTGTTTGTCAGCTTTCCTTATTTAGGCAAAACTATTCTTACACGCAAAACAAGGTCAAATGGACTTTATCGTACACATTTTAGTTCAATCAATATTGACTTCTGATGACATTTTCCAACTATTTTTGTCATCGCTGTTAGTGACATCTAGGAGAATTTTTTTTTATTTTTTTTTTTATTTTCTTGATACAGATAAAATATATCAATAATGTTTTTCCTATTTACCAACCTCTAATGCCTGATACTGATTATGTTTTTTGATGGACTGACACATTTTAGAGTATTTTTCACTTAACAAATATTGTTGATAGTGTTCATTGTTTTATGAACGCTATAAAAATGTTCATTATAGTATAACAATTCCCCCCATGAAAGGCACATGGAAGCCTTTTTTCCTTAACCCCTTAAGGACCAAACTTCTGGAATAAAAGGGAATCATGACGTGTCAGACATGTCATGTGTCCTTAAGGGGTTAAAGGAATAATCCAAGCCTAATAATAACTACAGCCTTCTGTAGTGGTTATAGTGTCAGGACTGTCTTGGTGGCCTCTTATGGCAAGTAGTCAAACGGTTTGCCCCTGGAAGATCTAGGAACTCTGAGTTAAGCTCAGTGGTACAGGACTTAGCATAGCACTGGTCAAATTTTTTATCCCCAGATGTTGCAACTGCCATGATGCTTTGCCAGTCTTTAGAATGCATCATGCACATTGTATTTCTTCAATATCTGGGGATCTACCTACTCCTGGCTTTGCTCATTAGTTGAAAAACATACTGAAATCATACAGCTTAAGCTCTCAGCCAGTGAGCCGAGCTGCTGAAGAGCTAATGGAAGCAATTGGTTTGACTACTTACCCTGGGATGGCTGTAGTGTTAATGGTACTTGGAATGTTTCTTTAATGATCTAGAGCACTCGTGGGAAACCCACAGCCCAACCAATCTGGGGCGCCTGTCGAGGGGGGTGCAAAAAAAAACAACTTTTCCAGGGAGACATGGATGGAAGGGGGAGGGAAATGTGGGGGGAGATATATGGAACTGATGGAGATGTGGGGGAGAGATGTAGGGGAGAGACATGGATGAAAGAGGTAGGGAGAAATTGATGGATGGGTAGAGAAATAAGGATGGAAGGAGAACAGAGACATGCATTGAAGGGAGAGGGAGATATGGATGGAATGGGGAGAGTGAAATTAAAGGGGAGGGAGACATGGAAGGGAGGGGAACAGAGACATGGATGAAAGGGGGAGAGACATGGAGGGAAGGGGGAGGGAAATATTGATAGGAGGGGAGAGAGTTATGGATGTGAAAGAGAGACATGGATGGGTTAGATACACGGAAGGAAGGGGAACATGGATTGATGGGGGAGAGAGACATGGGGAGAGACATGGATGGAAGGTAGGACAGAGACATGGAGGGGAGACATGGAGGGAAACAGACATGGATAGAAGGGAGGGGCGAGACATGGATGGAGGGGGAAGAAGAGACATGAATGGAAAGGGGGTAGAAGCGAGCGGAGTGGAGTGTGCAACTACACCTTACTCTGCCAGGAGATTGAAGAGGGATTGGCGAGCGAGCGGATGGGACACTCCAGACAGTGGCATTACTACTAAGATAGTAAGTAACTTGAGGTAAAGCTTTTGAATATATTATATGTATGTACCCAGGATTACATATTGTCTGGTTGAGAATGATACAAGTAAGTTTAGTTTGTGTTGGTCTAGGTCAAACTCTTTTTTTTTGCACCCACATAAACTCAAACCTTATTTATTTAGCCCATGTTAGCCTTTGAGTTTGACATGCTCGATCTAGAGTGACCAAGCAAGAAAGTTGTGATTCACATTGGGACATATAATCCATTCCACCTTCTACCTCTGTATCACAGACAGTGGGTGTAACAGCACCCCCAGGCATAAAAAGGGGCTAAAAGCCGTTTAGTAGATCTTCCCTTCCAGAGACACAGGCACAGCTACTGTAGACACCAATACATCGAACCGGAGAAGCATATAAATGATCTCAAACATACGAATGCTGTAAATAGCCGAATAGGAAAAACCATACGAATAGGTTTACACTCCTAGCAGTCAAACTGGAACAGCATACAATAAATCCCCCCAAGAACGAGACAAGGCTCAGTTTTGAGGGTCAAGCAGGAACAGACAGAGCTGTGGGTTTATTGTTCTTATATACACATTAGTACCACCCACAGGGTTTTGGAAAACAACCAATAAACACGTACAATACACTCAGACACTCCCACACAAAATCCTTCCCTCTGCCTGTGATACAATTACCTTACACAATGGGTAATGTAATTATCACAGGCAGAGAAATACAGTTTTTCCACATTATTCATAACTTTAAAAGTATGCATCACATTCACATAAAACTTACATTTTCAGAGTCAGCATACTCCAATACGAACATATGTAAAAATCATCCACATTGGTCCATTGGTTCAAAAGATAGATCGAAGTCCTTTGTGACCAACGGAAGCATGGCTTTTCTGCCCAAAACCAGTTCCACAGAGTCTTCTACCCTGGAGATAATTGAGAAGTAATCCAATTATGTCCAAGGACAGAGGCAAAACTCCATTAAGCACATGGCAGTAAAAAGACAGTAAAATACAATAAAATACACAAGGTTACATTTATTACATAAAATACAGACATGCAACATATCCCCAGATAGCTTAGGTCTGAGCGCACCTTATTACTGAATGGCGCTCAGACCACACACATACAGTTCAATTGCCATGGAGCCAAAGTCTATTATTACACGAATTGGCTCCATGGCATAGCTATCTGGGTTAAATTAGTTCATTCAGTAAATCCGAGAATCTACCGAACGCCAGAGCAGAAATACATGAATAGACCTTTCTGCATAGGAAAATAAAGTATTTAAATGCCGGTCCATAATCAAAAGGCAGCAGGCAGGCAACCAGGCTCCTCCAATGCACAGTGGTGAGATTGGTCTCGTCACAGTGGGCACTAGGATTTGACATAATATGCCAATTCTCTATGTAATAGAGCAGATTGTATGAAAAGCTGAGAAGAAAGAGCTATGTTACTCTGTTTGAGAAAACTTAATACTGGGGGGGGGGGGGGAGGAAAAACACATTAATAAGAAGTCACTGAAATACACTAAGATCCAATTTTCTGTTTAGCTGTAAATCACAGTTCCATTTATACTACTAATTTTCCTCCATGTTATATTTTATTGTTTTATTCTTTAATATTTCACTTTTCTCATATCAGTTGATCACACACTTAGTTCCCCTACGTGCACTACATAAGTCACTGTTTAACGCTTGGCGTTGTCATGACTACGGGACGCAACATTGTTTCTTCTGTCTCCACACGTCATCACGTCATCATGCACGCAACACTTCCGGGTTTCACGACACACCAATCATTCACTCGGTTCACCTGCAGTAGGTAAGTCACTTACTCTTAATTTACAGATGTTATTTAAACACATTGTATGCATTGTATTGCCCAGGGGCGGACTGAGAACCCTCAGGGCCCCCGGGCAAAATAAATCAAGGGCCCCCTTACAGGCCCCACCCATACTCCGCAGCAAGCGCCACCCATGTCCCGCCTCCAGCCACACCTTACACAATCTTTAGACACAAGGAACAAAAGTGCAATAATCCCTTCAAGGCCCCAGTAGAGACTACAATTGAGGGCTAATGGGCCATGGAGGGGGGTCTTTCTAGCAGAGGCTATCTCAGTGTCCTTTAGAGAGTGTGTTAGAAAGAATCCCCTCCAGGCCCTATTAGAGACTACAATGGAGTCTAATGGGGCCTGGAGGGGGGTCTCCAACACTCTGGTTCCTATTCACAATATAGCAACACAACATAGCTCGCTGATACCTAGGCCAAGTTGGCTCCTCTTACCTTAATTACTGTTGCTGGCAGTCTGTGGGCTTGCTGGAAGGCTGTGGGCTTACTGGCTGCGGCTGGCAGGCTGTGGGCTTGCTGGCTACTGCCGGCAGGCTGTGGGCTTGCTGGCTACTGCCGGCAGGCTGTGGGCTTGCTGGCTACTGCCGGCAGGCTGTGGGCTTGCTGGCTACTGCCGGCAGGCTGTGGGCTTGCTGGCTGCGGCTGGCAGGCTGTGGGCTTGCTGGCTGCGGCTGGCAGGCTGTGGGCTTGCTGGCTGCGGCTGGCAGGCTGTGGGCTTGCTGGCTGCGGTTGGCAGGCTGTGGGCTTGCTGGCTGCGGTTGGCAGGCTGTGGGCTTGCTGGCTGTAAGCCTAACTGGTGACCTGTGGGCTGGCTGGCTGGCTACTGGCCAGCCTGTGGGCTGGCTGGCTGGCTGGCCAGCCTGTGGGCTGGCTGGCTGGCTGGCTGGCCAGCCTGTGGGCTGGCTGGCTGGCTGGCCGGCCTGTGGGCTGGCTGGCTGGCTGGCTACTGGGGCACTTGTAGATTATTTAAAGAAATAATCCATGCACAATAACCACTACTGCTCTGTGTAGTCGTTATGGTGCCAGGAGGGCCGGGCCCCCCTCCCAGAGTAAGTAGTCAAACCGTTTAAGAACAGTTTGACAACTTACCTGGGGTCTGCTGGGATATGAGGCTGTAGTAGGGTATAGGAGCAGTGGTGCAATGTGTAAGGGGTGCAGTGTGTGTGAAAGGTTCAGTGTGTGTGAGTGGGTGTAGTGTGTGAATGTGTAGGGTGTGTGGGGCAATGTGTGTATGAGGGGGCTGTGTGTGTATGGGTGGGCAGTGTATGTGTGTGTGAGGCAATGTGTGTAAATGTGTATGGTGTGTGTGTGGGGGCGGTGTGTGTGTGTATGGGGGACAGTGTGTGAATGTGTATCGGGCTAGAGTTCACTCTCACCACTGCGACCACCAGGAATCCCTGGTTGTCACAGTGTTGAGAGTGAACTCTAGCCCGTAGCTCCAGGGCTAGAGTTTACTCTCGCAAGAGCCGTAACGTTGCCGTGGTAACCGCGGCAACGATCTGTGCTCGCGCAAGAAGGACCCAGAGGAGCTGCAGGCTGAGCTCCCGGGTCCTCTCTTCCTCCCTCCCCTGTGGACAGGGGAGGGGGCAATTGCCCTCCTCTTACTGCCCCCTCCCCTCTTCTTACCCCCTTCTTACTCCCCCCTCCCCCTCTTCTTACTCCCAACTCTTCTAACTCCTCCCTCTTCTTACCCCCTCCCCCCTCTTCTTACCTCCCCCCCTCTACTTACTCCCCCTCCCCCTCTTCTTACCCCCCTCTTCTTACCCCGCTCCCCACTCTTCTGACTCCCCCCTTCCTCTTTTTACTCACCCCTCCCCCTCTTCTTACTCCCCCCTCCTCCTCTTCTTACCCCCTTCTTACTCCCCCACTCTCTTTTAACCCCCCCACTCTCTTTTTAAACCCCCCTCCTACTCTCTTTTTAGCCCCCCCTCTCTCTTTTTAGCCCCCCCTCTCTCTTTTTAACCCCCCCTTCCCACTCTCTTTTTAACCCCCCCTTCCCACTCTCTTTTTAACCCCCCCTCCCACTCTCTTTTTAACCCCCCCTCCCACTCTCTTTTTAACCCCCCCTCCCACTCTCTTTTTAACCCCCCTCCCACTCTCTTTTTACCCACCCCCACTCTCTTTTTAACCCCCCTTCCCACTCTCTTTTTAACCCCCCACTCTCTTTTTAACCCCCCTCCCACTCTCTTTTTACCCACCCCCACTCTCTTTTTAACCCCCCTCCCACTCTCTTTTTAACCCCCCCACCTCTTCTTACTCCCCCTCCTCCTCTTCTTACCCCCTTCTTACTCCCCCACTCTCTTTTTAACCCCCCCTCCCACTCTCTTTTAAACCCCCTCCCACTCTCTTTTTAGCCCCCCCTCTCTTTTTAACCCCCCCACTCTCTTTTAACCCCCCCACTCTCTTTTTTAACCCCCTTCCCACTCTCTTTTTAACAACCCCCCCTTCCCACTCTCTTTTTAACCCCCCCTCCCACTCTCTTTTTAACCCCCCCTCCCACTCTCTTTTTACCCCCGCCCCCACTCTCTTTTTAACCCCCCTCCCACTCTCTTTTTAACCCCCCTCCCACTCTCTTTTTAACAACCCCCCCACACCCACTCTCTTTTTTAACACCACCCCCCCTCCCACTCTCTTTTTACCCACCCCCACTCTCTTTTTAACCCCCCTCCCACTCTCTTTTTAACCCCCCCTCTCTTTTTAACCCCCCCTCCCCCTCTTCTTACTCCCCCCTCCCCCTCTTCTTACCCCCTTCTTACTCCCCCACTCTCTTTTTAACCCCCCCTCCCACTCTCTTTTTAGCCCCCCCTCTCTTTTTAACCCCCCCTCTCTTTTTAACCCCCCTCCCACTCTCTTTTTAACCCCCCCTTCCCACTCTCTTTTTAACCCCCCCTCCCACTCTCTTTTTACCCACCCCCACTCTCTTTTTAACCCCCCCTCCCACTCTCTTTTTAACCCCCCCTCCCACTCTCTTTTTAAACCCCCCCCCCACTCTCTTTTTAGCCCCCCCTCTTATTTTAACCCCCCACTCTCTTTTTTAACCCCCCTCCCACTCTCTTTTTAACCCCCCCTTCCCACTCTCTTTTTAACCCCCCCTCCCACTCTCTTTTTACCCCCCCACTCTCTTTTTACCCCCGCCCCCACTCTTTTTAACCCCCCTCCCACTCTCTTTTTAATCCCCCCTCCCACTCTCTTTTTAACCCCCTCCCACTATCTTTTTACCCCCCCCACTCTCTTTTTAACCCCCCTCCCACTCTCTTTTTAACCCCCTCCCACTATCTTTTTACCCCCCCCACTCTCTTTTTAACCCCCCCTCCCACTCTCTTTTAACCCCCCCCACTCTCTTTTTACCCCCGCCCCCACTCTCTTTTTAACCCCCCTCCCACTCTCTTTTTAATCCCCCCTCCCACTCTCTTTTTACCCCCCCACTCTTTTTACCCCCGCCCCCACTCTCTTTTTAACCCCCCTCCCACTCTCTTTTTAATCCCCCCTCCCACTCTCTTTTTAACCCCCCTTCCCACTCTCTTTTTAACCCCCCCTCCCACTCTCTTTTTACCCACCCCACTCTCTTTTTACCCCCGCCCCCACTCTCTTTTTAACCCCCCTCCCACTCTCTTTTTAATCCCCCCTCCCACTCTCTTTTTAACCCCCCTCCCACTATCTTTTTACCCCCCCCACTCTCTTTTTAACCCCCCTCCCACTCTCTTTTAACCCCCCCACTCTTTTTACCCCCGCCCCCACTCTCTTTTTAACCCCCCTCCCACTCTCTTTTTAATCCCCCCTCCCACTCTCTTTTTAACCCCCCCTTCCCACTCTCTTTTTAACCCCCCCTCCCACTCTCTTTTTACCCCCCCCACTCTCTTTTTACCCCCGCCCCCACTCTCTTTTTAACCCCCCTCCCACTCTCTTTTTAATCCCCCCTCCCACTCTCTTTTTAACCCCCCTCCCACTATCTTTTTAACCCCCCCACTCTCTTTTTAACCCCCCCTCCCACTCTCTTTTAACCCCCCCCACTCTCTTTTTACCCCCGCCCCCACTCTCTTTTTAATCCCCCCTCCCACTCTCTTTTTAATCCCCCCTCCCACTCTCTTTTTACCCCCCACTCTTTTTACCCCCGCCCCCACTCTCTTTTTAACCCCCCTCCCACTCTCTTTTTAATCCCCCCTCCCACTCTCTTTTTAACCCCCCCTTCCCACTCTCTTTTTAACCCCCCCTCCCACTCTCTTTTTACCCCCCCCCACTCTCTTTTTACCCCCGCCCCCACTCTCTTTTTAACCCCCTCCCACTCTCTTTTTAATCCCCCCCCCCACTCTCTTTTTAACCCCCCCTCCCACTCTCTTTTAACCCCCCCCACTCTCTTTTTACCCCCGCCCCCACTCTCTTTTTAATCCCCCCTCCCACTCTCTTTTTAATCCCCCCTCCCACTCTCTTTTTACCCCCCACTCTTTTTACCCCCGCCCCCACTCTCTTTTTAACCCCCCTCCCACTCTCTTTTTAATCCCCCCTCCCACTCTCTTTTTAACCCCCCCCACTCTCTTTTTAACCCCCCCACTCTCTTTTTAACAACCCCCACTCTCTTTTTAACAACCCCCCCCCCCCTCCCACTCTCTTTTTACCCCCTCCCCTGTAGCGTGGCCGAGCTGCTCTCCGGTCCGCAGCGCCCGGCCGGAGTGATAGGAAGTGTGCACCTTCCTGTTAGTCCGGCCGGGTACAGGAAACAGAAACTCCTGTTCCGCGTGGAACAGGAGTTTCTGTTTCCTGTACCCGGTCGGACTGACAGGAAGGTGCACAGTGTGTGCACCTTCCCACTGTGCACCTTCCTTTCACTCCGGCCGGGCACCGCGGACCGCACAGCTACAGGGGAGGGGAGGTGAGAAGCTGCAGCCGCCTGAGGCTCTTAAGAGAGCGCTCAGGTGCTGCAGCATTTAAAGGGGCGGGCGGGCCCCCTGATGGCGGGCCCCCCTCCCGGCCGGGCCCTCGGACCATGTCCGAAGTGCCCGACCGGTCAGTCCGCCCCTGGTATTGCCATCCTGATAAAGACCGCAAGGTCAAAACATTGATCCTTATTGGCAACTTTTGAATACACTAATGACATTGGAAATCCATTGAGTGCGCTCATCTTTATATTTTTTTGCATATACTCATCACGCGCAGTGCAGCACCTTGGTTTAAGTCTATAGTTCGTATTTCAGGTAGAGTGCCAGACTTATTGCATTTTATTTATATAACAGCCTCTGCTCATTAGGAATAGGGGTGTAAAGACTTGCTACGTGCCAAGTAAAAAGAAAAACAGGGACTTCATCAATCAGCAACAAGCATCAAACCCTGTAAACATCTCGAAACATCAGAACTATCCAAAATGAAAGATCTACTCTTTTCTCACAAAAGGTTGTGAAATCCTATCTAAAATTATGGCTAAAGGATAGAGGAAAGAATTGATGCTAGTTAGAACCAGGAGGTGTAAAAAATATTAGGAAGTTCTCTAAGGCACTATTTCCCAAACAAGAAATGTGTCTACCCACTCCTGGCTGCTTCCGGTCAAATTCAATGCTATGGATGACATTGGTAAGAAAGGAAAATTTATTGACTTATATTTATCAGCATATACAGTGCTGACGTTGCTTGCACATTTATAGGATGTAGTCTATGGTTTTTATATTATATACTCCCATCCACACCTGACTCAAGGTAGACTATTTTGAAATTACGGGAGAATCTCATAAAAGCTGTCAATGAAAATGATACCGAATCGTTCAGTCACATTAGGTTTTTCATTTATATACACTTCCTACATTAACAAGTGTCATTAGTAATATCAGCAGATCAACAGCTGTTGGTGAACTGAACGTTAACTTCTAATTATGCTGCCATGGATGGTGTAGCTTGGCAACAAGTGGAGAACTTCTAGCTGGCTATCCCTGCTGAATGGTGGTCGGCAATTAAGCTGTCCATTAAGAGTGATCTATGGTTTCATACAAAAATATTCTCCATAACATATTAAAATTAACTTTTTTCTTTTAAATAGTAGAATGTGCATTAAATGTATTCAAGCAAAAATGATATTTATGCATAACTGAACTTGGTAGTTAAAGGGTTGCTAACAATACACTGAACCCTTTTAATTACTGTAACAAACTTTCAAACTACCTATTGTGATACTTATTGCATGACAAATTTTGGACATCAGAACAATATCTTATAACCTATCATTATGATGTCATTGATTAGAAAACCAGAAAATAAAACCACACAGGACGGTATGTTGTCATCATGAAATCAATGAGTTCTTGTTATGCTATGTTAAAATTACAAATACAGAACAAAGGAAAATAGCTTCCAGGGGGCATGGATCATTGTTGATTTGAGAAGGGCTAATAATTCTGCACAATCACCTTGGATGGATATTGTGATTCAATCAGGTATATTTGTGCTAAATCTTAATTCTCTCACTGTTACGGCATATTAAAAAATACAAATTCAGAAAGGAGGACAATAGCTCTGGGGGGTCATCAGTCATCAAGTGTTGTAAACAGATATGAGGACTCAATGATGGTAAGAAAATTCTAAACAGTTGCTTCAGGTAACTTAAGTAAATCTGTAATGCACCGAGAAAGCAATACAGGGGTCTGTGATAATGATAAACACAAACTTTATTTTAACTATCTTACCCACTTACTAGTTGAGGAGGATGGAAATTGCAGTTGACCAATTAATATTATAGAGTCTCTACTCTATTTGTATTAGTGTATTTTTTTCTGTATATGAAATCCAGGATTCGGATGTCAAGTTCTCCGTAGGGTCCTCTTAGGGGACGTCTATACTAGGTTATATTAATGTTTCCTTTCCAGAAAAAATTATCTTGTGTTACGTACTCTTTAGCTTGCTGACCATTTCCTACTGAATTATCTCCTGGAGCTATCAACTTGGCAAGCTATCGACTTCTAAGATGCATCTTGACGCAAGTCCCCTTGTTGTGAAGTATACAGAGCTCCCTTCCATAATCTCAACAAATCAGATCTTCTCCCCAATGCAATACGTTTTTAGTCAGATTTACGAACATTCCAGGAGCATCAGTAATGGTTATTGAAATACATATACTTGGATGGCTGTTACTAACAAGATAGTCATTTACTAAAGTACACGATAGGTGTTTTGTCAGGGATCTTACCTGGAGTGGGAGTCCGGCAGGCAGAGTTAAGGCACCCTTTGCAATTCGGCACAGACCGAGAGGACTCAGGACAGAAATCCCCAAGGGTGTGACACAGTGTACTGGGGCTGAAATAACCAGTGCTTCCTGGAACACAGTACAGACAAGGGAAATCCAGAAGAGTAGTCGGTAACAGAATCAGAAGTCAGGGCTGGCGGCAATCAGGCGAAAACAGTAGACGAGCAGGAGATCAAAACCAGGAGTCAGATAAACAGCAGTGAAACCAAACGGAACAGGAAACACGATCTGACAACGAGGACCATACTTGCGAGGTTTAAATAGGGAGTCTCAAGCAATGATCATGGAACCAGGAACAGGTGTGCAAATCCCAGGCAAACAGGCTCAGGCTACCAAGAACATCTAGAAACAGTCAAAGATGCGTGGAGCCCAATGTAAGGATCCTGACTGGGATGCAGGAAACTAAGGTTCGATCCCAGCCAGACCCAAATACACAATATTGTGTAAAACACAATGATGATCCTGACATTACCCCCCCTTCAAAGACGCCGTAGGCGAGAAGAGGAAGGCAAGTACGACCCAGGAGGTTACTTTTTAGTTTTCTTGGTTTTAGTAGTACCTGTAGGAGTGGAGGTCATAGCTCTTAGGGCCTTTTCAAAAACTTCCAAGTGCTCCTTCCGGACTAGAGTCCCATTAGAGGCATAGGTACAACCAGCAGGAGGGACTTCCTTGATAGGACTTGTAGTGGTTGTGGTGCTTGCCTTCCTAGAAGCAGACTCTTTAGTGGAAATAGCGATCTCAGGTTCTTTCGTAACTGATTCCAGCACATCCTCAGGAGCAACAACTGTAGAAGACGGAGGATTGTTCAAAGTGGTCAAGCAAGGACAGGCAGCATGTTGGCAGACAGGTCTCATAGGATATGCCGGAGTAGTACCCAGACGGAGAACCCGAGGCCTAGAAGGACGAATGGGACAAAAGGAGATTAAATGCACTCTCTCCCCACAGTAAAAACACAGTCCATGCGCCACCCTTCTTGCCCTTTCTTGAGATGACTGACGACACCTAACCAGTCCAATCTCCATGGGTTCTTCCGCCTCGCTGCCAGATGTATAGGATGTTTCAGGCATTTCAGGAGACTTGGGAGTGGTAGGGTTAGTAGTAACATCAGTCCGAGTGAAAGGAGTAGTGTTAACCATTTCCAGTCCGGGTTGCAATATATGGGAAGCAACAGTAGGTGTTCTCTGTACATAGGACTTTTGTGTCTTGTTGCATTGTAGCCCCAAGGACCGAATAAAGGACTCCCAGGAATCCAGGACTGGGCTTTTGGTGAGTAACAATTGGTGGGCCCAAATCTTAAGGTGCCCCGACAATAAGGTAATTGCTGTCCTCACTTTAATGGCATCTGTGGCATAGGTAAGTGGTCTCAAGGAGAACAGGACCTCGCAGTCAACCTTGAAGGTGTCAAACTTAGACCGGATCCCAGAAAATTTCTCAGGTAGAGCAACCAGCGGTTCAGATAGTCCAGAGTCATTGGTTACTCTCCCCTTAAGGGAAGCCAGCTCCTGCTGTAAGCCCTGCAAAGCCTGGGTGAGCTGGGAAACTTGCTGGGTCAAGACTGCAATGGTAATCCTCAACTCTGCAGACTCCATTTGGTCAGATCGTACTGTCAGGGATCTTACCTGGAGTGGGAGTCCGGCAGGCAGAGTTAAGGCACCCTTTGCAATTCGGCACAGACCGAGAGGACTCAGGACAGAAATCCCCAAGGGTGTGACACAGTGCACTGGGGCTGAAATAACCAGTGCTTCCTGGAACACAGTACAGACAAGGGAAATCCAGAAGAGTAGTCGGTAACAGAATCAGAAGTCAGGGCTGGCGGCAATCAGGCGAAAACAGTAGACGAGCAGGAGATCAAAACCAGGAGTCAGATAAACAGCAGTGAAACCAAACGGAACAGGAAACACGATCTGACAACGAGGACCAGACTTGCGAGGTTTAAATAGGGAGTCTCAAGCAATGATCATGGAACCAGGAACAGGTGTGCAAATCCCAGGCAAACAGGCTCAGGCTACAGGATACCAAGAACATCTAGAAACAGTCAAAGATGCGTGGAGCCCAATGTAAGGATCCTGACTGGGATGCAGGAAACTAAGGTTCAATCCCAGCCAGACCCAAATACACAATATTGTGTAAAACACAATGATGATCCTGACATGTTTTAAGTGACATACTGTAATTACTGAGTGGGATCTGCTTATGGGCCCCAGAATGCACTTCCACTTCCTGCCATTTGTCTACTCTGTGTGAGCTGTCTAGGTAATTCCTGGCTAAAGGCACTCTGGCCTAGTACCTTGATCTACCCCAGCAGGGCACATGTCAAGGGGTGGGCTATATTAGGCAGCAAGTGAACAGTCAGTTCTTGAATTTCATATGTAAGAAGCAGGGAAAATGGGCACGCTAAAATATCTGAGTGACTTTGGCAAGGTCATAGGGATGGTTTTAAGACTGGGTCATAATATTTTCAATATGACAAGTCTTGTGGAGTGTTTCCAGTATGCAGTGGTTATTATCTACCAAAAGAAGGACATTTAGTGAACCGGCATAAGGCTCATTGATGCTTGTGGGGAGCGAAGGCTAGCCAGCTTGCTCTGATCAAACTGAAGAGCTACTATAGCTCAAAATGCTGAACATGATGGAAATGTCAGAACACATAGAGCTATACATACTATACATATTTTTCATTAAAATTTATTTTCTTAAATTAGAGGAGCAAAAGTTTAAAAATAATTTCAGGAAGTATTACTTTACCTAGAGGGTAATGGACACATGGAATAGCCTTCCAGGTGAAGTGGTAGAGGTTAACACAGTGAGGGAGTTTAAGCATGCATGGGATAGGCATAAAGCTAACCTTGACTTTAATTAGTCCCTGGCCTTATCTTAAGTATTTCAGAAATTGGGCAGACTAGATTGGCCGAATGGCTCGTATCGGCTGTCACATTCTATGTTTTACAGTTTGCTGAGTATGGGATTGTGTTGACATAGACTTGTCAGAGTGCCTATGATAAATCATGTCCAGCACCAAAAGTGCATTCAATAGGGACATAAGCAGCAGAACTGGTCCATGGAGCATTGGAAGAAGGTTGCCTAGTCTGATGAATCACATTTTCTTTTAGATCAGGTAGATTGCCAGGTGCATGTGTGTCATTTACCTCAGGAAGAGATGGTAGCAGGATGCATTAATGCATTATGGGAAAAAGGCAGGCCCGTGCAGGCAGTGTTATGCTCTGAGCAATGTTCTCCTGGGAAACTTTGGGTCCTCTCATTTATGTGGATGTTACTTTGACATGTACCACCTACCTACTGTTGCAGATCATGTACACCCCTTCATGGCACTTTTATTCCCTGATGGCAGTTGCCTCTTTCAGCAGGATAATGCACCCTAATGCATCGATAAAATATTTTCAAAATGTGTGGTCCAAATTTACATACCACGTGTGTAGTCACATTGACATTAATCTGTAAACTGGCTATGGGCAGAAGACAGCATGCATCAACATACATAATGACCATTAAATCTGCTAGTACCCAGAAGTTTAGACATACATGTGACCCTATAAAAAAAAACAACAACAAAAAAAACAGATATGTGTTGGAATACATTTACACTCCCGAGAGAGAGAGAGAGAGTGAGTGTGTGTCTGACACTGAGTGAGTGTACGTCTGTCAGTTAATGTGTATGCATTTCTGTTAGTGTGTGTGTGTCTGGTCAGTGAGTGTATTTGTATCTGTCAGTGAATGTGAGTGTGTGTGTCTCAGTGAATGTAACTATGAATGAGTTTGGGTGTATGACTGTAAATGTGAATGTTTTAGTGAACGTGTGTTAAACAGTGTAGGTGACAATGGCTGCGTATCCGTGAGTGTATGTCAGTGTATGAATCAGTGAGGGTGTGTTTCTTTCAGGCAAAAAGTGTGTTCGTTTTAAGCAAGAAGATAAATGTTAAGGGGGGGAGGGAGCCAGGGTTTTGTCATTCCCAGGGCAGAACAAAACTAGCATACACCATTGCATGTATGTGCAATGTTTCAATATGAAGCACTGCACATCATTGCTGCAGGAGGTCCAACTCCAACTCTGACAAGGCCATTAGCCACGCTGGAATGAGAGTTATTAGTTGGCTATTGTCAATGCTATGCATATTACTTGCCCAGACACTCATTCATGGCTGAAAGCGCTCAGCTGATGTCCTCAGTCAATGCATGACTGGCAGGACCTGCATTTGGCTCTGCCGGTCTTCTGAAGCCAGATGTCCGACATTAGAGGCTCAGCAATCAGTGGGATCTTGATAAGAGGCAAACCTTTGGTTGATAGGAATACCTCCAGTGGCCGTCACTCAGACGGCCACCAGAGGGACTTCCTATCATGCAGGGCCCTAAAAAGGCCTTGTACACGTCAGACATTAAAATACGTCTGACGTGTGCAGGAGAGAGAAGACACTGTGTGCGCGCCTTCTCTCTCCAGCCTGTCAGCAGAGGAGAGGGGGCGGACAAAGACCACGAGCTGAGCTATCAGTCAGCTCAGCTCGCGGCCGCGCACACCATGTGCATGCGCGGTAGTGCGCTCAGGACTTCAGAGGGCGGAATGAATGGAAGCATCTGATTGCTCCCTGCTCGCACCTGCCTATTTCGTCATTTTGACGAAATAGGGGGTGCGGCTTCATGAGGCTCCCGGCGCTGGAACCAGGCGAGTAAAATCCTCTGCCTGGAGAGTCCCTTTAAATGTTATCACCTTCTTCTATGCGATCTAGAGGCCTCACCATTCACTGCAAGCACTACCTCCATTATTACTGAGCACCTTCAAGCAACCTATCCACCCTGGTTTCTGCTTTATACTTCCTTTACACCATGCTTTTCCTGGTGTTTGACATCGTCCTATTACATCACATGTTAGGAAACTGTACAAATGCTCCAAGGCTCCTTTGTCCATTACCTTTAAATGTCCCCCGGCTCCCTCTTGTTACAGACAAGTGCACATCATAAACTTTAGATTGTAAGCTTCTGGGCCTTCTAGCTTAGAATTAAATAACTTTGTTTTTAGTAGCTACATTTCTTTGTTGCAGGCCCATTTAGAACGGAGTCTTGGGAGATTCATCACAGGAAATTTCATGAAGGAACAAGTAAAAAAAGAGTAGAATTTTATTTTCAAGATAGCAGGTTTAGGATTGAAGATATTTTATGTCCTTTGGTGGAAAATCATCCAGAAATGTGGTTTCAACATAATGGGGCTACTGCCCATACAGCCATGGCCACAATAGACCTCCTGCGACAACTGTTCAGTGAGCAGATAAGTTCAAGAAATTCCCAGAATAATTGTCCAACACATTCACCCGAACTTTCAGCTCCCGATTACTTTATGTGGAGATATCTGAAGGAGTGGTGTACGTAAACAAACCATGTACACTGGAGCAGCTCAATAAAAATACCCATGCAGAAATTCAAGCACTAGCACCTCAAACAATGCAATCGAAAGAGCCCCGATGTGGTGAGGCGGCAAAGGGAGCTCATTTAAAAGATATTCCGTACCTAGTCAAAGAAATCTCCTTAGATTAAGCATTCAATGTATGTAATATCATTGAAATTGGTTCATTAAAGGACCACTATAGGCACCCAGACCACTTCATTTCAATTAAGTGGTCTGGGTGCCAGGTCCATTTAGGATTAACCCTGCCTGCTGTAAACATAGCAGTTTCAGAGAAACTGCTTTGTTTACTTTAGGGTTAATCCAGCCTCTAGTGGCTGTCTCATTGACAGCTGCTAGAGGCACTTCTCACTGTGATTTTCATGCTTTCGTATGGACTGGCTGAATGCGCGTGCGGCTCTTGCCACGCATGCGCATTCAGCCGATGACGTCCGAAGAAGGAGGAGGAGAGTCCCCAGTGCTGAGGGAGCCCGGCGCTGGAGAAAGGTGAGTGTTTAACCCCCCCCCTCCTCCTGGCGGGAGTGGGACCACCCTCAAGGCACTATAGTGCCAGGAAAACAAGTTTGTTTTCCTGGCACTATAGTGGTCCTTTAATAAAAAATAAATACATTAAAAGTAATTGACTCCTCAAACCCTACTCTGAATTTTGGCCCACCCTGTATAAAAGGGCTGTAAATCTTAGATCTCAGCTTATGGGCAAGGTCCTCTATTCCTTTTTTTATTGGTTTGTCTATACTGTATCTCCCCCCCTTTATTGTACAGTGCTGTGGAATATATTGGGACTTTAGAAACACCAGTAATAATAACAATAAGGGCCAGTTTCACAACTTGAAATAATAATGCATTTCACCTAAGCAAGCCATTGTGGGATAAAAATATATGTGTCTCTTCTGCTGAACAAACGTTTCTGCAGTTGCAAAACTGGTATGCCAAAGTATTTTGTTTTACTTCCTATACTCAATCTCGACTAGAGAAACCATTGTTACTTGTAGAAGCATTGACACACTCTTTAATGAACTCCACCAGTTTGAGGGCACCAATAGAAATTGAGGGAATCTACACATGAGAAAATGTAAACCTAATACAAAAAAAAACCTGAAAAATCTATTTATTTTTAATCTAAGGGAACAAATATGGGGATGAATGAATTTTTATTTTCGCCAATAGTCCAGTGTTGTAACTAGTTGCCACAATACTTTTAACATTTAGTATACATTGATTGACAGAATATAAATACAAAACATGAATTATGCATCAG
Organism: Pelobates fuscus; assembly: GCF_036172605.1. NCBI lineage: Eukaryota > Metazoa > Chordata > Amphibia > Anura > Pelobatidae > Pelobates > Pelobates fuscus. The sequence goes on from NC_086317.1 coordinate 403,525,437, forward strand.
AGAATGCCTAATTTAGGCACAGTCCTTAAGGCCAAATTGATTGATTTTTTTGAGTCACAGTGATTCAGTCATGTGTTCCGTTACTTTTTCTCAATGTTAACAAAAATACACACACTTTGTTTTTGAGAACATGTTAACAGTCTTTAAAACAACATTAAAAACAATTGTTTGCTAAAACCAATCTGTGTTTGTTACCCAAGCAGTGGCTAATGGAGCAGATTTTCATTGTGACATGATGTGCAAATGCTGACTTGGGTACACAGAGTAGCATGCCTTTCAGTAGTTGGCACATTGTTTGAAGAGGTTTGCTCTTTTGAAAAGTTCTCAATCCACTACTGAAGGTGGATTTTTGTCGATGGTTCTTGTGCTCTGGTTTAGCGCTCTCCCCCACAGCAAGGATTACATATTGATAAGGTTTTTCTTGTTCAAAACTAATAAGACAGCCAAAGTGGAAATTCCCTAAAATCCATGATGCAGCTGTTCCTTCATTCATAGGGTAATCTTACATCCCCAAGTCGGAGTCTAATTCAGCAGGTTAACTATAGATAACCTTGAGTACCGCTACATAGAACATGAGTGCCTGTCAAGTTGTCTTCATCTCGAGACAGTTTCTATGATTTTACAAGATCAAGAATAAATCAAGTAACCGAGCAAATGTGTAGTGTAAAGTAAAAAAAAATGTACTCTATATAAGTAATAATGTGCTGGTTTAAAACCCCTAAAATCATCAATTTGAAAAAAACAAAAAACAATCCAACAACCAAAGACTTTAGAGTTCCAAGTCCTACTTTAGGCAGGTTTTAGGAAAAAAAAATAATTAAAGAAGGTACAGTAAGTAAATTTTCTACAATCCACTCAACTGTCAAGGCACAATTCTAGTAGTAAACAAAACAGTGGCAGAACACACACAATGTCCCCTGGTAAACAATAAAGGGAATTGGTTACTTTGGTCTTTAGAAAATGTTCTTGTCTAAGGTCCAGTGGAATAAAAAAAAAGTCACTGCATGAAATGTAATTCACTCTCTGGCAGCTGTCTTTATTCAAATGGTTTAGCTGAAGCCCCATCTCTGGTGAAGGTCTACTGAATTGCATGGTGCAGTCGATGGATGCTCCCCTCGAGATGTTAGGCACATATTTGAGCCCACGTTTCTAAGTAGACGATCCTAAGGAGAAAGGTTTTTAATTAGAACAAAATGTCATAACCTATGCATAGCATTTCGTTAGAACATGAGGCAATGAAAGTATGAACATAATATCAGGTTATAAATGTTCTACTAGGGATAAATTACTTCTTTAACCACTCAAGGACCAAACTTCTGGAATAAAAGGGAATCATGACATGTCACACATGTCATGTGTCCTTAAGGGGTTAAAGCTATCTGCTTTGCCAAACTGAATATACACAATTCCGAGTCTATAAATAAAAATCTCTTGGATTTGTGGTGGTTCATACCTTTGTCAGTTCCCATTCTTCATTTCCAGGCACTGTTGTCCCTCTTCCTTTGTACTGACATTCACCGAGCTCCACCTGACCAGGGCCATATTTGGAACGCAAACATAGCTGCTTGCCGATATTGTGCCGCAGTTCACGCTGAGTGGTGTATTCAAAGTACTAGAACAAAATAAAAGAAACACTCGGTAGAAGACAAAAGAAATATGGAATATATCTCAGTTTACATGTTGAGAACACTGCAAGTAAAATTGGCAAAAGTAATTTAAACCTTCACCACCAACCAGTATGAAATGTTTTCTTTATAAGCTGCTAAATGCTGCAATAAATAAGGGATTAGGTGGGCAGAAATGCAGAGGATTATTCATTCAGTATTTAGTTTGATTTCAATAGAACTCGTGATGGGGAAAATGTACTGCACATGGGAGAAAAAGTGTTTGACTAATCCACAAGTTACCAAGGAATCTTTAGTGTTTGTGTGTTTTGCAAGTTCAAGTCACAATTTATTTCAGTAAATAGAGAGCAGCTCAACTTATCATAAAACCTGCTTGTTCCTGGTGAATGTCCGAGTTGACTAAGCCATCAATGTACAGATCATTGAATTTGCAGGCTTCAAAAGAAACCCAATTGCAAACTAGTCACACAGAGATTTAAGAGGAAAATAGTAAAATAGATGTCAAATTCATCAAAAAACATGCACCACAGTCGGCTATCACAATATATATATATATTTGAAGGACTTTAATGTTCTGCATAAAGGATGACTTTAGGATAAGGAATAAATTAAAATGTGTGTTAATTTTCCTACATGCACCGTCCCTTATTGTTACAAATGTTTAAACGGTTGCATAACTGTTGCAGTTTTAGTTACAAAAATACTTTTGTACCTGGTTCCCACCCATTCCATGGCATGGGTACATTATGAGTGGTTTGCCTCCATGGTTATTTTCACCAACATCGAGACAATTTTGTGTTCCTTCATTTTTTATCTGGAAGAAGAACAAATTATTAAGTCAGCACCTGCAAAGTCAATAAGACTTTGGAAAAAAAAAATACATTAGGTCAATGTAACTCATGGAAAATATTTGTACTGATTTGATCAAAATATTGATCAAAATGTGAAAATGTTACAATATTTTAATAGCCTTTCTTTCCCTTTTGTTAATTTTACTTTTATATCTTGGGAAATGCATTGCCATGGTATGTTATAAACTTTCATTATACAAAAAAAAATAAACAAACAAAATAAAAACCACGTAAAAACTTAATAAAATAATTTGAAAATAAAATGCACTCACTGCTCCGTAGTATGTGGGTGACAGATCAGGTATGAAAATCTCAGGATAAACAGTCTCCAGGTACCATGAAAAGTTCTTACACCTTAAATCTTCTTTTAGTTTCAATCGATCAGAAAGATCCCCATAGGTTTTCTGGAAAAAAAAAAAAAAGTATAAATAAAGAAAAAACAAACATTACTTACTGAAGTTAACCCCTTAACACCGCAGCCAAATGTACAAGTTGTGAACGAAACAAAATGTAAACAAAACCTGGCATTTGCGCTATATGTCTGTCAAACCGTAATTCACCTCTTTCATATTAAATGCACCCCCCCTTATTATATATCATTTTATTCAGGGGAAACAGGGCTTTCATTTAATATCAAATATTTAGCTATGAAACATAATTTAATATGAAAAACATGGGAGAAAATAAGATTTTTTTTTATTTTTTTAGTTCTACATGACATTTTAACTGTCAATGTCATAATACTGTTTGCTTTAACTGCAATAAAATACACATATTTGTATTCAGCAAAGTCTCACGTGTAAAACAGTACCCCCTATGTACATGTTTAATGGTGTTTTGGGAAGTTACAGGGTCAAATATAGCGTGTTACATTTGAAATTGAAATTTGTCAGATTGGTTACGTTGCCTTTGAGACTGTATAGTAGCCCAGGAAATAAATTTACACCCATAATGGCATACCATTTGCAATAGTAGACGACCCAAGGTATTGCAAATGGGGTATGTCCAGTCTTTTTTAGTAGCCATTTGGTCACAAACACTGGCCAAAGTTAGCGTTAGTATTTGTTTGTGTGTGAAAAATGCAAAAAACGCCAATTTTGGCCAGTGTTTGTGACTAAGTGGCTACTAAAAAAGACTGGACATACCCCATTTGCAATACCTTGGGTTGTCTACTATTGCAAATAGTATGTCATCATAGGGGTAATCTTCATTCTTGGGCTACCATAGGGTCATAAAGGCAACGTAAGCAATCTGGCGAATTTTAATGTGAAAAAAATGAAACACAAGCCTTATATTTGACGCTGTAATTTTTGAAAACACCATAAAACCTGTACATGAGGGGTACTGTTGTACTCGGGAGACTTCGCTGAACACAAATATTTGTGTTTCAAAACAGTAAAAAGTATTGCAGCAGTAATATCGTCCGTGTAAGTAATTTAATTTATGTATATAGATATATATATTATTTCGTTCTACGTGTATTTTGATATAAATATATATATATTAATATCACAATACAGTTAGAACGAAATAAAAACATCTATATATTTTTTAATATTTTATTTTTAATTATTTTATTTAATTTTTTTACGTATTTACATATTTATTTTTTTTATATTATTTATAAATATATATATATAACAATAATTATATATATATTTAATCAGTATCAGTCTACGTGTAATTTTATATTAATATATATATATATATATAATTATATATATATATATATTAATATTAAAATACACCTAGACGGTGTATGTGTATATATGTGTATATATATACACACTTAGATCATATATATATAATATATATATATATGATCTAAGTATATATATATATATATTTTTTTTTTTTACACTTTTAACTTTATTTTATTTTATTTTCAGCCAGCAGGGGGACCAACTGTCATTACAGTTGGTCCCCCTGCTGGCAATACAGAAGCCAGCTATACCGGCCATGTGATTGTGAGGTCCTCGCAAGGACCTCACTCTCACATGACCGGGAGGGACCGGAGGAGGCAGATCTGCCGCGGGGGGGCTCCCTGGGAGTCCCCCCAACCGCGATCGCCGGCGTGGGACCACCGGCGACCGGGTAAGTTAAAAAAAAAAACGGCGGGCGTATATTTACGTCCTGCGGCGTTTAGAGCCGCTTTTAAAAGGACGTAAATATACGTCCGCCGGACTTAAGGGGTTAAATATTAAGAGATCAAAGGGCTTGGTGTGTTGACAATATAGAGCGGGAATCAAGATGACAATTTGCTGCATGTTTTTGAGTTCCCTTCAACCTCTCTGCTATTAGAGGGCAGTCTATGTACTCCTTATTGCTAAAGATTATAGTTGGCTTAAGTATCCTGATCTGCACACTACCTTAACCCCTTAAGGACACATGACATGTGTGACATGTCATGATTCCCTTTTATTCCAGAAGTTTGGTCCTTAAGGGGTTAATTTCCCAGAAACAGTAAGCTAACACGATAGCTAGAGATAGATAGATAGATAGATAGATATATCTTTCTCTCTCTCTCTATCTATCTATATCTATATCTATATCTATATATATATATATATATATATATATATATATATATATATATATATTTTTTTTTTTTTTTATTTTTTTTTTTATTATTTACTAAAGTATAATTTTTCCTTCAGATAATATTTATGATATTGTGTACTAGGTAAATATAGTCTCAGGGGTTATGCACAAGGAACACAGGGAGTTGGGTACAAATCTTGCCAAATAAAAAAAAGAAGAGGTAATAATGGAGAGGGTGAATGTGCCAATATCAAATTTCAAGATCCAACAAACAAACCCTTACAAATCAGTGTCCACTACCCTACAATTGCCTAAAAATTGAATAAGTAGTTATTACATCTGTAGAATAATCCTTGAAGGTCTTTTAGTTTGTCATTGTTTTTGAAGTCGATAGAAAGAAACTGTAAAAGTAAAACAAAACAAAGCTATGATGGAAGTTGTGTTTGATTCTTTGACTTCATTTGGGAACCAATTATTTTACCCAGGAAACCACCCGTTTTAATTTGGATCCCTATGGTTTCTGGATAGCCATCTTTGTATCTGCGCTCCAAACGGATTTTGTTTTTACATACCTCTCGCACCATTTTTGCTGCCTGTTGGTTTCTCCGGTAAAATATCTCCTTATATCGATCCATCCAGACCTCAGCAAGCCGGACCTGGTTTCTAGAGATTACCTGAGTACCTTTGGGGAATGAATGAGGGCTTTTTGTACGGAAAACATGTCCCACGACAGAGCAAGGTATAATTTCCAACTGTCCACCACATTGCCAGACCTTTAAAGAAAGAAAAAAAGATCCATTTAATGTAGAACATCCCTACAAATATCAAATCACATTGTCTAAGGGAACATTTATTTTTGAATATTTTTTTTCTACTATCCATGATAACTTCCATTATATCAAACCGTAAAACTAGTAATTCCAAGTAAATGGGTGCATTGGAAATTCAAAAAACAAAACAAACAAAAACAAAAAAACACTAGTTATTCCTGTTCTGGAATTCTATCAACCCAGACTACCAACAAGTATTAAGCATATATAGGACAATCTAAATTACTGATCCACTGATTAAGTCAGGAGTTTTACTGTACCCGTGGTGGGCAATCCCATATGTCAGATATCCAATCACAGGTTAGAAATTAAACATTCCACTATTGTACAAGTGTCCTGTGTACTTTAGAACTCCTAGTGATCCATGCAGATTTAATGAGTTTAGTAAACAGTAACTGGAGTGTGTGGGTTTGCTTAAACCAGAACCTGTGATTGGAATAGAATTAACTAGACTACATAGGATCCATGGACTCAATATTGTAGTAATACTATGTTTTATTTATCTTAAGTCTTTATTTTTATTTTATTTTTATCATATATTTTAATATACGCTGAGTGCACTTTAACATCTTGATCCTGACTCCTCTACCGGGTTCCATCAGGGGGAGTGTCACCCTAAATAGACACTAATGTATTGTAACTTGAAGCCAGTGTTTAAAGGCTCCTATCCAGGTGAGCATTCTCACAAAAGTGTGCTTTATTCACTACCCTTAACCAACATACTGCACTTAGGAGATATTTCTCAAGTTTTCTCCCTTTTCTGTATAGTATATGTGGAACAACTGATCTGAAGATCCAGAAAAAGAGGGTGTGTATGCCACACAAGCTACAAAGCTTAGAGCCTATATTTTAAAAGGCTCTACAACATGAGTTTATTTTCACTCGCCTTCATACAGATTTCCACAGTTGTATTACAATTGTTCACTATATGTATCTTTATTTTTTCTGTTAAATGGGATTTCTATCTTCACCCTTTGAATTGAGGGGTGAGTCCCTGTTTACTATATTCGAATACACTTAAGCACCACACTACTTGCACTTTTTGTTTTAGGGGATTGGCATCAAAACACCAAAGTATCATGTTTTCACCAACTAGACTACATAGGCCTGCTGGATTTTATCTGGGGTAACAATAAAACAACAGATACAAACACAACGATGCTAGGTTTGTATGTATTTGTAGCTATCTGGGCATGCATGAATTGTCAGCTATTTTAAGAAAACACATCTCATTATTAACTAATACAAATAATTATTTTAGAGGTTTCAAGTTGCAGTTCTATCAGACCAGTTGATGTCTATTGCTGCAAGCATTCTTCCTACTGCGAGGGATCAGAAACCCATGAATACACAGTTAAAAACAATACAACTGCAGAGTCATTATTTTAAAGAAAAGAAACCCTTCTATTTTATGTCCTTGCTTCCTTTTAAAGATGCCAAGAGGACAAAGGGTTGATTCAGAAGAGAAGAATTTTATTTGGCACGGTACCCGTCCCAGATAAAATAGGATTAATCAAAGATGTGAAAAAAAAAAAGACACTACAGTGTACGAATGTACTACAGTACATGTAACCACTTTTGCTTGTTTAATTTTGATACAAAAATTTTTTTTTTCAAATATGGTCTATACATTAAATCCACTTCAATAAGCTAAAGTTGTTTTGGTGCCTATAGTATCCTATTAAAGTATTCAGGGACATAGTGTTGTGGGCATACATTATCAATATATATAGGTGACGAGTAAGAGGAGTGTAATGCAGTATATGGGAGAATTAGATCTAGGTGAACTCTAGATTGACAGTGTAGATCCATTATCCAGCAAAAGCATGTTAAAATACTGCTCACATAAAAAGTGTTAAACAGTCAATGTTTTCCCAAGATATATTCTGTTGCAGGGTCAGTTCCAACAGAACCACGCTTCTCTGGGTGTGATCAAGCAACCACCACATTAAGAGTGACTGAGTTTGTTTAATGGAAATCATATGGATCAGTTTTTTGCAAATCAATAGACTTTACCACTTATAATAAATTACCTTACAGAATAAAATGTTTCTGGTAATAAACATTGACTTATTTTGCACTATTGATCCTGGTCAGACGACCTACCGCTAAAACTGCGACCTCAGAAGGAGCAGTGACAATATTTAACAGTTACAATTATTTATATAGTGCCAAAATATTTTGCAGTACTGTACAATAGGTAAACAACACACATTTATTCTAACAAAACGCATATGACATACGGGAACAATGGGCCACAAGGAGCTTACAATCTAAGCGGAACATAATCAGAGGTAAGAGGAGATTTATATGGTTACAGAAATTAACAGTGCAACAAAGTTAAATGGAGAGCGGGGCACGATTATTTAGATCAGGGGTAGGCAACCTTCGGCACGCCAGATGTTGTGGACTACACCCCCCATAATGCTGGCACCATGGGAGGTGTTGTCCAAAACATCTGGAGTGCCGAAGGTTGCCTATGCCCGTTTTAAATTAATGGAGAGAATGGTCTTCATATCACAAACTAAATCATATTACCAGTCCTTACCCTGAAAGACATTTCTACGTTTTCTCCTCCCCAGATTTCCATTTGGTCGTCATAAGATCCGATGTGCTCAAAATAAGCCTTGGAGATTGCAAAAAGACCTCCAGCAAAAGTAGGAGACCTAGAATAGATTTGAGAAAACCTCATGAGGAACAATTATAATGCAATTAACAGAAAAGCAGGTTCTACCTGCTCACTGAAACTGTGCTCACGCCATAATACAGCCTATAGGCTTAGAAAAGTGCAAATTGTGCTTTTGCAGCCATGGTTATAAAAAAGGGAAAAACATTATTAGAGAGATGGAAAGCACAACTAATGGTCAATTTGAATAACAGGAGTCTTATGGAAACTACACCTAGTAGTAGTTGAGTGCTCAATACAGATCAGATGACATTTTATTGAGAAGTTGCAATTGTTTTAGTTGTCACGGTTATGGTTATATATTTGAATGTTTTACTATGACATCCTCAATTGTCTCTCCTATGCATACAATTTTAGATTTCTCTTTTTTTTTTTGCTGCTGCTGCTGCTAAAACAGCCTACAGATATTGATAACACATCATTTAATACACAGCCTTTGCCACTAACTGTGAGGAACTAATGAGAGAATTTAGATTTAAAATTTTAAGACCAGAATAGACACGTTGGAAAATGGGAAAATCTTCCAGCCCTATTTGGTCCTACAATTTGCATTTCTTTGACAAAACCCCATTAATTGCATGTTTAGTAAATAACTTTGTAAGTAAACGCATAATTTATGTAAACAGCATGCTCTTTAAATAATATTCTACAGGTTTCATAAACAGTGAGACAGCTTGTTTTCAGCAGCAAAGATATCATTTAGTAACATCAGATGTGATTTCAAAAACATGGACTATCAAACACTAATTAAAAACAGCTTTATACAAGGTTGCTAACTTGGCTTTAAATGACCTTCTCAAACAAAACAAGGTTACAATCTATTTTAATCTAGGTACTAAGAGCTTCCTGTAATTGTGGTTTGTAAAATGGAATCTGGGAGTTACAGTTAGTGTTGCATTCCACTAACTGGATTTTCAAGAAATGACACCAACATAATCCACAGTCATTCTATTGTTATTGCATCTAGTACCATCCTATGATCAGTTTTAACCCAAGGTAATAACAGATTTCAAAATAGCACACCTATTACAAGCAGTAGGGAATGCACCATAAGCAGATGTGTTTCATACTATAGGGGCAACTGAAAATGAAGCATATCTTGACAAGGGTCAAAATGTAAATAGAGGGTTTTCCATTCCCAAGAACCTGTTTTTGGAGGGTAATGGCAAGAAGTGTCAGGAAGCATAAAAACGAGTAACACCCTCTGGGGAAAGATAGATGTGTGCGGGTGGAGAATCGGGAAGAGGGAGCAAGGGTTAAATAAGATGTAGATGTAAAAAAATAATTAATAACAATATAAAACATAAATAATAAATAAATAAAAACCTCAAAATGGGATGTGGAGCCAATACCACAAAAGGAAACATGAAACGTGAAAAGCACAGGTAAAATAAGAAGAAAACAACAACAACAACAACAACAACAACAACAACAAAAAAAGCATCTTTGCTAAGAATCTCGTGCATGTGGGATACAATAGATTATGCTACAGAGACACTATGGCCTTTATAAATAAAATAACAAAAATAATAAAAAAATAAAAAGGCATACATATGTAAGCAACATATACAGCATTTTTGGCATGAAAAAAAAAAAGCTTGTTCCAAGCGGTGATGTCTTTCTTAATTATCCATAGCAGATATAGGTTACATTTAAAAATTGCATCAGGGGATCTTGTAATTATACCTCTTAAAGTCAATAAATCCCATTTTTTAATCTATTGTGAAAAACATTTTCTTTAGAGTTTCCAAACTCATGTACTCTATTTCAGTGGCTAAAGACTCCAAGACTCCTGTGGGACATATAGGATTTCAGGTACAGAGGTTTCATCTTGTGATCTAGGTGCAATTTTTGAGTTTTATTTAAGTAAGAGGTCCTTCACAGGAGACGGGATCTTGGAATTGTCAATTTCCAATAGTCTGCTGTTTGTCAAGGATCCATAGTCATGTCAAGTATATTTTCCACTAGTAATGGTTTGAGAAGGAGGTGGTAGTTGCATGCTGGACTCTGCAGAGTGGTTATGGACTGTGTGCAGTGAGTGGGTGAGAATTTGAATGCCTGTGTATTAACATTATGTACACGCAAAATAATTTCAATGGCATTACAGTATTTAACCATGAAAATTACAATTTTTCTGCAGTCTTGGGGTCTACAAGTAATATACATAGAGATATGCTCACACATCTAAATATAAGTATTTTTTAAGAAAGGTTTTTTTTTTTTTCTTTCTTTGTTTCATTAAAGAGTAACATACATGCCTAAAATTGAAATTCTACTGCATACCACCCCTTTTAGTTTAAGAATTAGAATGCAATAAATATGTCAGAAACATAAGACAAAGTCTCATTGATTGAGAAGAATGTCTTGGGTTACATTTGGTTTGTGAAACCTGCCTTACAAGCACACAAACTAGATGCTAGAGTAGCCACAATTTTGTAAGGATGCTAAACTATTTGGTTGAGTGATTTTTGCCACCTGGACAATGTAATCCTAAAACCTATACTTATTTAGGAATGTGTAGAGGATAAACCCAAATTGAAACCAAAAAAATATATGCTGAACATACAATAGGCATTCTCTCGAGTGTGCACTAGAAACCTAGGCATATTCAATAATAATCCAACTGCCAATCAAGTAAATAAACCATTATGAACTTACTTAATAGGGTATGTTTCATCTTTCCTTCTTGCTTTTTCGTGTGCAGGTATAGGTTCCCAGCCAAATGTAAGGCTCCAATCAAAGTTCCCCCGGCTGTGCTGCTTGCCATATTGGACTGGTTTGGAAAATTCAAAGCTGTTTAAGTCAATAGTTGTGATATCTGGACTTACAACAGCAGTATGATCTTCAGCAATTCTGGACAAGAGAGGCTCCAACCAGCCATGAAAACATTCACCTGTTTAACCGTAAAAACAAGGCATGAAAATTAAAGAGTTATGTATACAAAATACATTTTTTTTAAAATAAGATTTTTATGTTTAGTCCAAGACTTCTTAGATTATATATGTGCATACAATTAATGGACATGTTATCATAAAATAGGGCCCCCTTTTGCATTAAAGATAAGAATTTCAAAGTATACATCCAAAAATGGTCTGGAAACATTCCTTTCGTATTTTGGTACACATGTGCATTGCCAAAAGCAAGCCGTCCAATTAGGACTCAAAAGACATTGTTTTGCACTAAAAGCAGAAAAATCAGCGCTAATTAACAGAGAATGAAGGGACAGCAACCAAAATAAGGGGATCCCTCTCAAACCCTTTAGTAGATCGAAAAGAGCAAAAAACACAAGAAAAGGGGCTGCGCCTAAAATTACACAAATATAAACATCTATTACCAGGAATAAAAAAAAGTCTACAAATAGATATAAGAACAATAAAATGTCCCAAAATACTCTTAAGTAGTAGTACGTGCAGGTGGAATTCTGAGTCAAACAGAAAAGGGCTAAAATAAGTGAAAAGTTCTTGCCTACAAGGGTACGTAGGTTTTAGAATTCCTATAGTTTTAACCATATTTTACCATACAGAGTGCTATTTGTTGTGTTTCTATTTTTTCTGGGTTTCTGGCACCTTTGCTATTGAGGACTCCTAAATCGTATCCTGTAAGTGGGGATTATACCACTGTACGCTCTACAAACTGAAGCTGTCTATAGCTCCATTAAATGTGAGTAAAAAATATAACTCATTGTTATTTTATTACACCCACTATGGTTGAATTGATATATTACACTATGGGAGTTTTTAAACTTTTTTGTCTTTTTATGTTATGTATAGACTACAACCAGGCCCGGACATCGAGTTGAGGCCGGCAGGGGAGGTCACAGGATCTCCCCGGCGGTCCATGTAGGGCCCGCGCTATCCGAGCGCCGGCCCCACTGTGTTCCAGGACGAGCTGGTGGGGAGATCAAAGATCTCCCTCACCGGCCCACATGCAGTGTGATGTGGCTGCCGGCTGGGGAGGAAGACATGGCAACACTCTACAGGCTAGAGTTCACTCACCACTAGCACCACCAGGGTTGGCAGCATGGTCCCCCCTCCCAGGCTAAAGGCAAGAAAGATACAATGCCTGTTTTTTTTGTTTTTTTGGGGGTTTTTTTATTGAAAAAAATAAAAATGCATATATTGTAACAAACCATACATACTTACAAAGAATGGATAACCAACATGATATGCAATACCATTTTAGATGTACATAGGATAACACATAGCAAAACATGTGGCCAACTCAGGTTGGATAATTTTATCAACCTCTACAAAAAAAAAATGAACAAACAGGAGTTGATTGTCTTAATTGTGAGGGACCTGACTTGCATTAAAAAAAAAAAAAAAAGTGATTGCTAAAAATGTAGATCATGAAAGACTTTTTTTGTGGCTATATATCAAGTGAGGCTGTTTTTTTTTCCTTCTTATTTTACATTCACAGAGAGAAATAAGGATTATATATTTTTTTAAAACAGCTAAATTAATATAGACACAATTTGATTTCAGACAGGTTTACAGGAAACACAATAGCTTTCCTTTCTATGTTCAAAACATTTATAAATTAGGTCAAACAGCTTGTAAATACTCACAATGGGCATCCAGGAAGGTCAGAACCTCTCCCGTGGCAACACTTGCACCCAGCAACCGTGCAGTGATTAAGCCCTTTCGTTCTACCTGTCGCACAACTTTCACAATCTGTAGAGACTTCACATAATTGTCCAAGGGCTCCTTCAAGTAATCTGTGCAGGGGAACAAAATACGAGCATTTGTATTACAAAATACAGCAGGTAGATTTAGGAAAGTAGATCCAAGATACCTTATGGTAATGTTTGAATTACAGGATAAAAACGACATGCAATTGATTGATTTCCAACATATTCCACAGTACTGTACAAAACAAGAAACAGTTCTAACCAAACATGTCTGACATACAAAAAAAAGTACTTTAGGAGGGCATTGCCCAAATGACCTTATAATGAAAAATGCAAAGCACTTGCCTACACAACCATCTTTGGCGGGGGCAGGAAGAGGGAGGGTTCCTTTTTCTAGTTGGTGCAATTAAGGCAGATTTGGATTGTTCAATCCCTTTGCCCATCATTTATACATGTTAATACCTATAAATTATTACCCCAATAGTATATTAAGAATAACTGCTCATAGACTTACTGCACTCTATGAAAAGGTAATGTGAGTAAATGTTACTTGCATTGCAGGTAAGCTTTAAAATGTAATTGTTTTGAGAGTACAATTGCACTTTATTTAAACACACATACATACACACAATTTTTTGTTCTCGTGATCTGTGAGCTTTGGTCTTATTTATTTTGACATCTCCAAACCCCCTCAATGCCATTATTTTCCTGATAATACACATTTCACTGTTATTCTTTATAAAAAAAAAAAAAAATGATTTTTTTTTTTTTTAAGTGTTTCTGAGCATGCAATTATTATTATTATTATTTTTTTTGCTTAGACGCTTTAGAGTAGATATGTATTTGTAGTTTTGTGTTTTTATTTAATTTTCTGTTAGAGAAATCTGGAAGAAACAAATGTTTTATGTATTTTTTTGCTAGAAACTTCAAGTGTCTTTTTAAAATGCACAAACCCTGTCCTGTTCAAATCTAGAAAATGAACTCCTTTGTAGCAGTTTCATTCTAGTAACCGAATCCTTTTAATCATCTCAGATACATTGGATGCTTAATAAACAAGTCTTGTCAAAGAGGCCCTGACAGACCTAGTGGAGTCCTTCATTTCATTAACAATGTAAAATAAATGTATCACATTTGCTTCTGTCTGACAGACTGTTCTGCAACCTACTGATTGAAGGTGCTGCATAGAATAACCATTACAGTCCTTATCTGCAATAAACTTAAAGGGACACTCCAAGCTGGAGCTGAGATTTTTAGAGGCAGATGCCCAAATTCTTTTTTTGTTTTGTTTTTATTAAACGCTCAATAGCTACATGTAAACTGCATTTTTATCTACTTCTTCTATCGCACAGAATCTTTGCACATCAATAGCAAATTGTGAATATGGGTAATGTATTACTGTAAAACAACAAAGTATGTAATCTTCTTGGTGGCATGTAGTACTCTTTGCTACAGGAAAGAAGCATTTAAAATGTTGCAGTTTTCAGTAACAACTGATATCTTAGAGCATGGGTCCTCAAACTCCGCCTCCCCCCTCCCCCCCCCAGATGTTGCTCAACTACAACTCCCATGATTCTTTGAATTACATAGATAGCCAGAGAATCATGGGAGTTGTAGTTCAGCAACATCTGGGGGGCCGGAGTTTGAGGACCCCTGTTTTAGGCAGTCTAAGGATCCAGGAGAACTTAACAGATGTTTTGGTATAGGGTTTTTATTATTATTATTATTGGCATTTATATAGCGCCAACATATTCCGCAGCGCTTTACAATATTATCAAAGGGGGGAATTTTACAATAAAAGACAATCACACAATGGCACAGGAACAATAGGAACAATAGGTAGATAAGAGCCCTGCTCAAACGAGCTAATCAGAGTTGCAAAAAGGAACAAAATGATTATAAATAATGTAAGGGGGAAAAAAAAGCTAACTGTGGCGCTCCACTCCCTATTACATTAAAAGGGGGACATTTGGGGGCGTGGCCAGCGGCTGAACTGAGCGGACGCCTCTCCACGGAGCTCCGCTCACCACAAGAGACACTAAGCCATAAACATCGGGAAAAATTAGAAAATCCACCCGAGACAAATAAAACCCCCAAGCAGAGACTATGGGGAAGAAAAACCGGAAGAATCTGAGCTCGGCATCGGTCCGGCAGCCCGACATCAGACTCTCCTTTGACCCTCCACGGAGGCCCAAGATGGCGCCTGAGGCATGTTACTCACCGGAAGCCTCGGCAGAAGAAATAGACTCCCTGCCCTCGTCCCGCTCAGAGACCAGAGACAGCTCGCCGGAGCATGAGGCAGACGAATCCCCTGCCACAAAAGGGGATATCAAAAGGCTCCTGCTCGACCTAAGGCAGATCTGGAAAAAAGACCTCCAGAAGGTCCAGACGGAAGTAGAGGACGTCAGCCGCAAGGTCCAAGACCTGGAGACAAGGGAGGTAACCAGAGACAACAAAATCTCTGCCACCGAGCACAACCTACAGGAGCTCAACCTACAGGTACGAGACCTGAGACGCTCAATGACAACTATGGAGGCAAGGCACAGACGGAAAAACCTGCGCCTTAGAGGAGTCCCAGAGCGCATAGAAGACGCTCAGCTCCTGCCCTATATACATGACATCATGATAGCCATGAACATTAAAGTCCCCACGGATAAGACACAAATCACCTCAGCTTTCAGAGTGCGGAAATCCGCAGCAGCTCCCGCAGAAGCGCCCAGAGACATCATCATGGTCACAAGGGACATCTCCATACGGGCCGCAATCATGACCCGATCAAGGGAACTAGGCACAGTGACCCACGAAGGCCATAAAGTAACAGTATACCCTGATACGCCGTTTTCAGCGCTCACGGAAAAGAGGAAACTGGCACCTGTGGCTAAAAAACTGAGAGACGCTAACCTGAGGTACCGCTGGGGCATGGATGGCTCCCTCATCACCGACATCGCAGGTGACAGCCATACACTCACCTCAGCAGATGACATAGACAGCTTCCTCAAACACACAGGACTGACCCCAAGGCAACGGCAAGAGACCCCCCTGACAGAAGCCACAGCAGCAAAGCAGGAACAACACCTCCACCATGAGCGCGAGCAACACCGAGCACCGAGCACCGTGGCAATAAAGAGGCTGACACCTGCAGGCATGAGAGAACCAGATCGCAGATTTGCTAAGTGACTCACAAACAGTACCGGGAATAGGTCTGTCACCCAGGACTGATGCTGCATAACGAGAGATCAACCCCCTACCTAAAATACCTATACAATATGTATATGTACACTAAGAGATCTATGTTACTATGTTAAGCATACATACTAACTATACGCATAATTTATGTTTTTTCTTTTTTCTATTACTTGTCCCATATGAAACCTTGTAACACAAAAGAAAGATTACGATGTTTAAATATACATAACTTCAATAAAAATATAAATTGAAAAAAAAAAAAAGGGGGACATTTATCAAGGGAAAAAGAGTATTCTTTGATAAAGTGATCAGGAGTAGTCACCATGGAAACCAATATAGACCTTAATGTAATATTTGCGGATAAGCTTTTTCAAAGTTGTTTAATATTTTGTTATTTAATAAAGCTCCATCTCTGGCTCCTCCCCAGAGCTCACCCTACCCTACTTTAATTTTACTGATTAACACATCTCTTGGCACACTCGTACACATAAAGAGACAGGCATACACGGACAGCTACACACAAGCATAGAGACACACAAACACCAATAAGCACACAGGCAAACACAAGCAATTCACATGTTGGATGTAGTGTGTTTGTGTAGGGAATGCAGTGTATGTGTATTGTGGACACAGTGTGATTGTTTCAGTGTATGGGATGTAGTGCGTTTTTGTTGGTTAAGCAGAGTGAGCGTGTGTGGAGGGGATGTAGTATGTGGATGGGGGTGAGATATTGCTTTAAAGGAACACTATAGTCACCTAAATTACTTTAGCTAAATAAAGCAGTTTTAGTGTATAGATCATTCCCCTGCTCAATTCACTGTCATTTAGGAGTTCAATCACTTTGTTTCTGTTTATGCAGCCCTAGCCACACCTCCCCTGGCTATGACTGACAGAGCCTGCATGAAATAAAAAACTGGTTTCACTTTCAAACAGATGTAATTTACCTTAAATAATTGTATCTCAATCTCTAAATTGAACTTTAATCACATACAGGAGGCTCTTGCAGGGTCTAGCAAGCTATTAACATAGCAGGGGATAAGAAATTCTTAATTAAACAGAACTTGCAATAAAGAAAGCCTAAATAGGGCTCTCTTTACAGGAAGTGTTTATGGAAGGCTGTGCAAGTCACATGCAGGGAGGTGTGACTAGGGTTCATAAACAAAGGGATTTAACTCCTAAATTGCAGAGGATTGAGCAGTGAGGCTGCAGGGGCATGTTCTATACACCAAAACTGCTTCATTAAGCTAAAGTTGTTCAGATGACTATAGTGTCCCTTTAATTTATTTATTATAGACCTTTTAATTAAAAGGCGAGAGAGAGAGCGCGAGTGATAGAGAGCGGGGAGGGGAAGAAAAGAGTGGGGAAGAAGAGAGGGAGTGTCTGTGTGTATAATCAATAACCCTCATTCCGATTACCTTTAAGCAGGGAGGGGGGGCATTACAACACACCCTGGTGGTCATTGTGTATTAAGCCTCCCGTCTCTCCCTCTGCGAGGAGCAGAAGACTTCCTGCAGTGGCTGTCACAAGCTTTGGACTTTTAATTTCAGAACATCTGTGTTGCGGCAGGTTAAAATAGCGAACTACCCGCAGCTCAGAGAAGTCACAAAGCAGTTCTCTGGTGTCCATCTATAATCTGGGCAATCTACCCACTAGCCTATAAAGGCACGCCTCTGCATGGCTTACTGATGCATTTCAAGGTAGCGCCCCAAGCGCTGCAGAGAGGGCAAAAAAAAGATGCAGAGCTATAGAGCCCAACACTCTGGCCTCTGGCCCCTTCCCCAATAAGGCAATAAGGGGAATCCACACAAACAGAGGCTCTGCATAGGTATTTGTACCTGCCATGTTACGTTACTTTGCATTATTTATACTCCATCTTATCCTTATTGATTTGCGAAAAGTAATTTAAGAGATTAATTCATTCATTTTACTTACAATGGACAAATAACTTTAAGTAGTGTGAGTGTGACCAGGGGTGGACTAATCTAAGAAGTTTGAGGTGGCTTACAAACAATTCATGCAACTAAAACTTAATTAAGAACAAGAACAATTTAAAGAAATTGATTTCGAACACATTACTGTTTAAAGACACGTTACTGCGAGTATTATTGTGGTTTGGAATGCAGGTATACATGCAGGCACACCAAAAAAGAGGTACAGAGAGATATAGGCCCAAAATAGTGACTGGCGCCTAAAGTGGGACACTTGGAAAGTATGTACTTACCATCCACACTAGCATCATCCACAAGAATGATTTCTTTTAGCAATATTGCGGGCGATGTATGTAGAACGCTATACACTGTCCGGAGCAGGGTTGACCAGGCCTCGTTATGAAACACAATGATTACACTAGTGGATTGAAGTTGTGGGCAGCGCTTGAATTTTTGCTCAATGCACCTATAAATAATAAAAAAAAACACTATTAAAAACACACTTTTTTAAATTTGTCAATGTATCTATAAGAATAAATACAAATATGTGAGCATTCCTTATAAAAAAATAAAAGGATGTTAAACAATTAAATAGGTTATCATCATAATTCAACACTCTTATTTAGTTTTTTTTTTCTTTACAGGCATTTTGGGACACTACTAAACCGTTTTTTTTAACCACTACACTATGCTTACCCTACCCCCCATTGTCCTAATATACTAATACTAATCCTAACCCTTAACCCATACAGAACCCCAACACACTGTCCCTACTCAAACCCTAAATTCGGCTGATAGAAAATATATACCAGAGTGAAGTCAGCATCATGGGAAATAATGCCATCTCAGAGTTCTAGAGATCTGTATCTGCTTCCAGTGCCACATCAATGCCATCATTCTCCCCCTCCCCCCTCATTTCATTTCTGGACATTATTTGTATTAATTTCGCCTGTTGGGACTGGTAACAGGAACCATTCAAACTTTTGAAGTGGCACTTCGAACTCCCGAACTCTCGAAGCCATTTGAAGTGAGTACAATGAGCGGTGTTTGGTCGTCGAGTTCATGGAACTCAAATCGGACACTTGATGGTGCGAACACCACTAAAACTTTACCTTTCATGGATATTCAGCTATTCGAACGGGAGTCGAACGGCCTTCGGTAAAAAGAAACTCACGAACAAGAGACATATAATTATTTTATCCACAAATGGCTACAGTCAGGATTTCGCACAGCCTGATTCTCTGGAACGGTTTTGGGCATGGGACCATGCGTGTGATCGTTCAAAATAATGACTTACATAGAATTATTGAACCCCTGAACTGATCTGGGTAATTTTTGGATATGTTGGTCACCTAGATCAGGGCTATTGTGGGAATATCATGTGTATTTGAGATACTTTTGGGGTTTTGTAAAATATGTGTTTTTTCTGCCTGAATTGAATTGATACAGTATCTGACTAAATTATCACCCAGGCAGAGAGGAGGCATTGTATGTTTGTCATGGGAGTGTCGTGCATTTAATCACTGTTCTTATTGGTCTGTGTCTTTGTGTTGGAGTCCCCAACAAGGTTTATGTGGGCGTACCCCTTGCATGGGGATTGTCATAAAAGGCCAGTGTGGCATTATTAAAATTAATTCCTGCTTAACCCTCAAAATGAAGCCTTGTCTCGTGATTGTAGGGAACAGCTATACCACTTGCTCTTGTAAGAGCTCCACAGCTATATTGGATTCTTGGTCGGCTGAGATATCAACTGGTGCAAACTGCAGCACTGCTCCAACTAATGGAAAAGGACATCTCTGGCGGCATATACCCCTCGACTCTTTGGGTGACCGTCACATGAAGTTACTGCAGCTTACCTGGATTTAATGCAACATCCCAACACGGAGCTGAGGCAGGTTAACAATCTACATGCATGATCCACTTGCAGTTTGTAAATGTATGTACTTATGGCAATATCTCTGACTTTCTTTGGGTTCCCATAGAAACTAAAGCAGGACACTGCTCTCGCTGGATCCAGGACACTTGAGAAGCATGTCCAATTACCCAGCACAGAAGCTGAACTGTCACTAAGAATGATCTGTTTCTGTTGTATATTATGATCTGTTTGATTATATTGTTTGCACAAAATATTTGCACACGTTATGGGTATGTATGCATATGCACACATTCATTTGATTTCAAGAATAGCTACAGGGAAAAAAAAAAAAAAAATAAGAAAGAAAATAAAGTAGATGGACATTTTTTTGGGAGGCAGACACACTATACAAATCTTGTTCACAGCTTTTCAACACCAGTGTGAATAGTTCTTTTACAGGCCGCATACCTCAATCCTACATCAAACAGGGAAAATGTTCCACATGAGAGCTCAGGTTTTCCCGCTGCCTTCAAATGAAACAATGATTCTTCTTTCATTTTCTCTATTGACCGGCCATGGAGACAGCTGTTACAGTTTTGGGATTTTTAATTTTTTTTTATCATTATAAAAAAAAAAAAGAAAAAAAAAAAAGAAGGAAGTTGCTAAAGAGGGTGGCTACCATGCTTCAAATTAAATTGGTTCAGAACCCTTTTTCCCCTCATTTGCTTTAATGAAAAGCATTCTTGTACTCCCGGGGAATGTATTTATTTAATTTTTTTACCCCTATTGTTATGGACACACCTGCCAAGGCAGGGACAGACACCCGCTGTGGAATATGAGCTTTCCCAAATCTTTCAGCTTCACAGAAAAAAGCTCCCACACATGCATCAATTGTCAACCTCTGTCTGATGACCCAGTGTTGCATGTAACAGTGAAGTTATGAGATCCAAGGCGCAGGTTTTGAAATGAGGTCAATTAACCTAGTGAGTGCCAAGTAAGATAAGGGCACAAGACAAAGCAACAGTTTGTTCAGAGTTCTAGTACAGGACTGGTTACAGTATAGGTGCTTGGAAATGGACTCCATGATGGAACGTGTGAACGAAGAAAATTATAGTAGCACATAAATGAACAGAGATTGCAAAAGGTTTTATAAAATACAATAGATCTGGAAGTAATACGGAAATGTACAACATGATCACCTTCATATATTGATTACCTCTGTCGATTAAAAAAAAAAAAAAAAAAATTATATATATATATATAAATAATATACTGAAAAAAAGGCTTGCACTCACGGTCTGTATCTTGATAAAATAGTTCTTTATTCCAATATTCTTAAAACATAATTCTAGTCATCATCAACGTTTCAGCCATCTCACATGGCTTTCATCAGGATCAGTGCTATACTGATCCTGATGAAAGCCACGTGAGATGGCTGAAACGTTGATGATGACATGCTCTAAAGTTTGTTTAGCGCTGCTCTAATTCTTGTTCAGTTTTCAGATTGCAGTGGTCTACAGTGTGGAGATGACATACAGAAAATATTCACAGAACTGACATTAAGGCAGCCCGTAACAACTAGCCCCCAGCACACAATTAAATAAATAACTCTGGATGGGCAGTGTTTCAAGCAGAAAATACTGCACACCCAGACTCATACCACCATGACCACTTCAAAAAGAAATGCGGTCATGGTGGTTGGAGTAACCATCTCCAGACTTACTCTCTTCAAACGAAAAGGAAAAAAAAAATGCTCTCATTTTAAGAACTTGGATTTTTATGGTCAGGTGTGGCTAGATATCAACAGAAAGCTGTAGAATAACTGAACAAATGTAGGGTATATAAGCAATATGTTCTACTATCAGAACTGGTAAAGTGCTACAATTTTGATAGCAGTGAATGAGTGTCATATTTAGGTGATAAGGTAAGTTCTGAAGGATAGTATTTAAAAATTTTTTTTTAAAAAAATAGCTCAGCGCTGGATAAAGGTAAATGGCTGAAGGGATTTTAACCCCTTCAGCGCCACGGGAAGGGGACCCTGAGGGTGGGGGCACCCTCAGGGCACTATAGCGTCAGGAAAAACGCTTTGTTTTCCTGACACTATGGTGATCCTTTAAGCTTACACTACCACAGTTTGGGCTATGTCATGGCCTATCTCTCCTCTCAGTGATGGAACGAACGCAGAGGGGGCACCAGTGCAAGGAATTATTTGGGGCCCCTCCTAGCACAAATGCAGCCAAAATATAGTTTCCCATCTGTTGTTTATATCCCATGATGCATTTCCAGCTGGGGAACTACCATTTGCAGGTTTTACTCCATAGCAGTTTTTGTGAGTTTGAATGTATTACCATTTATTACGGCCATTTATAAGGCGCCAACATATTCCACAGAGATGTAAGCATGTTTATTTACGGAGTGTGTGAGATAAATGCAAGTGTCTTTTTGTGTATAGTGTTGCCATTTGAATGCAGTTTTGTATGCAATATGTGTGTGGTGCATTGGAACGAATGGGTGTGTTTGTATTTAGTGTTGGAGTTTGAATGAAGGGGAGTATTTGTGTCATTTTCGTGTGTGTATAGAATGCTGGTGTTTTAATACTGGAGTGTATTTGAATGTAGTGTTGGTATTTGATAGTAGGATTGTGTTTGTATGTAGTTTTGCTTTTTTGAATGCTGGGATGTATGCACACACATATGTGGCAACACACAGTGACACAGAAACACACTGACACACAGAGCTACAAACATACCTTCACAGACACACACACAGAGATACAAACCTATACCTACACACGCACACATACACACTGACACTCAAAGATATAGACACACAGATACAAAGTGACACTCACAGATACATACATACAGACACTGGCACACACAAAAATTGCAATGTACATAATGTTAACCACCCCCCTGCTTCCATACCTTTTGGTTGCTGGAAGGTGACTTCTTGGAGCTGGTTGATTATGGGAGTCTGAAGACAACTGCCTGCAGTGCGCCCTTCTCCCTTCACAGTGCCTTCTCAGTTACTGCAGCTTTTGCGGTCTGTAAACTGGGAGTAAGTAACAGATAGTTACTTCCTCTTAGCATTCTCGGCAAACTTTAAAGGGGCCCGGTCACTCTGCCAGAGGGTTGCAGCACCCTTCCAGGAACCTGATGAGACCTATCTGGATTCCTTCCAGCATCACCGATACTGCAGTGGCCCAATCAGGCTCTTAAAGGCCATCAAAAGCCCCCTCCCCTCCTATCTCCCAATGATTATGGCATGAAGGTTACCTTTAAAAGAGAACCATCATAAAATTTCTGTAGCATATTCCATTATACACACAGACACAAACACACTGCTGTTAAAAATTATATCGCTATGGATAACAACTTTAAGATATTCCATTTTTATTTGTGTTGAGTATTTATCCTCTCTCAAAATTCAATCATTTTAAGCGGAGATGTTTTTGGCCATTAAAACTTTGCTAAAGGTGGCGAGGCCTAACATCCAAGCGGATGTTTTAAAGCACTAAACGACTGCCGGTTTGCAGATCTGACCACACAACAACACTTGCATGAAAAGGGGGCACTCGGAGGAACCTGCAGATATTAAAATCATGACGCTATTTACCAGATCACCTGAAATCTTAACTTTGCAGCCTACAGGTGGACCTGGTATGGGAGAGACGGACGCTCTCCTGGCACACTAGCTGGATGACCTGACTTGATTGTGCAAATCGGTTCTCCTCCCCCCCCCCCCTTTGGACCGGTGAAAGTTGGACCGGTACCCACAGGCCTGCAGACGTATCAAGCTGACTTCCACTGCTGTGCCTCCTGACCGCAAGCAGCAGTGCACCTTAACAAGATGGTGGCTGTCCTCTTTCTGAGAGATGCCCAACACACACAGTGTGGGATGGTCCATCTAAACCTTACAGAAAACTTAATTGAGTGGCTGGAGAAACTCTTCACCCGTTTCTGGGATGCCCTGGAGGCACGGCAGGCAGCCATAGCCCTCCGCTACAAAGGAAACCTCAGGAGAGCAACATTTGGTCGGATCACAAGGGCGATTGCTCTTTTGGCACACATCTACTAGCCCGCACGGGTTGAAGGCCAAGAGAGGAACGACCCCAAAGCATCACACACAGAGACAGAGGATAAATTGCTATCAGCTGCGCCGTGTTCGTATGGTCCTCCATTTCTCCCCAAGGGGGAACGACTGAGGGATTTCAAGTCTGTGGCGCAAGGATGCAGGCCTGCAACCCGACCTGGGGCAGGTGGGATGCTCCGCAACTCGCCCAGGGTATCATTGCCTTCCTGAACCTTCATACTCTTGCACAAGATACCCAGATATCTAAGGTGTAGGGTGACTGTTTAATGGCCACTGAGGATTTTGCTACAGTGTCTATACAGGGTCTTACCAACCATCTGCGGTTACTATGTGATGTGATTAAAAGATCACTACTGTCCTGAAGTTCTGACCCAAGTTTTGACGGTACATGGCCCCGTCCATCGTTCCTTTGATGCGGTGCAGTTGTCCTGTCCCCTTAGCAGAAAAACACCCTCAAAGCATAATGTTTTCACCTCCATGTTTGATGGTGGTGATGGTGTTCTTTGGGTCATAGGCAGCATTCCTCCTCCTCCAAACACAACCAGTTGAGTTGATGCCAAAGAGCTCAATTTTGGTCTCATCTGACTACAACACTTTCAGCCAGTTCATTGGCAAACTTCAGATGGGCCTGTACATGTGCTTTCTTGAGCAGGAGGACCTAGCGGGCACTGCAGGATTTCAGTCCTTCACGGCATAGTGTGTTACCAATTGTTTTCTTGGTGACTATGGTCCCAGCTGCCTTTAGATCAATAACAAGATCGTTCCATGTAGTTCTGGGCCGATTCCTCACCGTTCTCATGATCATTGAAACTCCACGAGGTGAGATCTTACACGAAGCACCAGACTGAGGAAAACTGACAGTTATTTTGTGTTTCTTCCAATTGCTTCATTCAAATTGTTAGCAAAATTAAAGTTACACTATTCTAAAAACAATGAACCGAAAATAAGGAGAAACTCTACGCATATGATATGACCAGTGGCAGACCATGGATCTCGCGTGCACTGCCCAATCAGAGCATTGCCGTGGGTTACCACAGCAACGCTCTGATTGGGTCTCACGAGATCCATGGTCTGCAGCTCTGCGGAGCTGCAGTCCGGAAATGAGGGCCACCGGACCACCAGGCAGCCCCCACTGGACCACCAGGGATTTAAGGTAATTTTTTTTAGTCACCCCCTCTCCTCATCACCCCCTCCCTCTCACAATCACCCCTGACCCCCCCTCTCCTCATCTCAACTTTTTTTTTTTTAATTTATTATCCGTGCCACATTTTTTATAAAGGTTAGTACCAATCACAACATGTTTCATTTAACATATTGATATATATCACAGTAATGATGTATTTTATTGTCTCTCATGTAATTTACAAACTTAAAAATGGGAGGTGAAAGGGCCTCATAAGTGGAATAGCCTAGGGCCTCTTCATCTAAATCCGGCCCTGACTGGGAAAAATAGAACAGTCCTCATGTATGCATATCCCACTGTTGATGCCAGGTGCTAGCGTGAAAATAATAAAAAAATATATATAATATATAACATACATACAAAGTAGGCAATTGCCTTAAGGCTCTTATACTTATAATAAGGTATAATAAGAATTGGAGATTTGTCCTGGCTTTGAATTTCAGCTCTCCAAACACATATCCATTCCTCACACATTTCTCATGTTTTAATAGAAGTGCTGAGGCAACAGTCCCATCTACAATATCCTGCATTACTTTCCAACTAGGCCCTGTACTTACTCTACAGTCCATGCTACCTTCACCTAGGCTTTATTACGACGCACAGATGACATCTAAGACACAAGCATGCTTAGTTACATGTATCAAGCAGACCTGTACGTACAAAATATTGAGTGACATCATGCCCCTTCCCAATCAGAAGTAGGTCTATTCCAGTATATATATCGATATGTCTGGCACAATCTTGGTCATTGGATTTTAAATCATGATAAAATGTTTAGTATATAATCTTTGGTTCAATCGTCTCCCTATACTGGATTGAATTAATAGCAGTTTTGAATTATTAATCCCTTCTCTGACAGAAAATACACTGAGGGATGAATCTATACATTTCAAAAAGAATGTAAATAACTATTATTTTCTTATTTATGTTCTAAATTATATTAGATTTATTAAGTTCCACATTTAATGTACACTCGAAATTAGTGTTATTTGCAATCTACTCACCCCTCTTCAGTATAAAATTGCCTATCTATAGATCTTATGCATGTATTTCAATTGCACTCCAAGTCATCTTATTAACAATATGTTTTTATAGACCAGTTGGTGAAAAAAATAAAAGAATTCCTAGAGGAAAAATAGTATTTAAAAAGCAGGAAGAAGGGAACACAGCAGATCAGTAACTGCTCGTGAAACAGGCAAGTAATCATGAGTAATCTTCATAGAACAAATCACCTATTGACTAAAAATATTTCCTTGTTCTTAACATCACTTTATTCACATTTTGCTCTCTGTCAAACCAACACGTGTTTCACTAATTGTTGATTAGCTTATCAGGGGCTGCCAATTTCACATGGAGTTACCGGCGGACACTATTAAAGAGAGTCTATAGCCAACATGTATCATTATTCTCTATGGAAAGAACTGGTTCTAACAGTATTGCTACTTTCAATGGATGCTGCGAATCCCTAAAATTGACTAATTCAGAGAGCGTGAAATCTTACGGTAGGTAAAGGAGTGACTGTGGATGGTCATTTTCCCTTTGCTGAACATAGGGCTGGTCTGGTGAATTTAATCTCACCACTATGTTGAAGGCTTTGCTCCAGGACATTTTTATATAAAAGATTTACTTTTTTCTGATACTGGGAGCCAGACGAGAAAAACGTATGGCTATTTTAAAAGAAATGTAAAGGATACCAATAAATACTTTCATCAGTTACTGTGTTTTTTTTTTGTTTTGTTTGAGAGCATAAATTTCAGTCAATTCATTGTGCTAGCACAGGGCTCAAGAAATCCAAGGCACCATCTTGCCATGGTGTCTAGGAACTTTGTCCTGATGTCTGGGTGTTTGTCAGTTCAACGGAGCGTGGATGCTGGCAGCAAGGAGCAAAAAAAAAAAAAAACCCTTCCTGTAATTCTTGCTCTGCTGTGTTACCAGAAAATGATGTCACTCCAGCCCCGACATCACTAAACATGCAAAAGAGAAGAGCAAGAAGATCTTAAATACTACAGGAGCCCCACAGAGCCACAGAGAAAGGATCCACTCGAGGTCTCCCATAGGTAAGGAGGGTGGATGGACATAAATGATAAAAAAAAAATGTAAAAAAAATTGTGAGTGTTAGAAAAAAAATTGCGCCAGTGAGTGTGTGTGTTTAGGTTAACCCTCTGATTGCATGGGAAAAGTGTTTTTACTCTCCTTTTTTTGTACGTCATGCAGTCATACACTGTGCTGTACTAGATTAGGAACCACCTCTAGTGACCATCTGAGTCACTAGAAGTGCTAGAAAGCAGCAATGTACACACTTCCTTTTCTCTAAAAAGGCAGTGTTTACATTGAAAAGCCGACAGGGACAGGATATAGACACCAGAACTATTCAATTAAGCTGTTTAATTACATTTTTATCACTGAAAATGAAACGGTTAGTTTAAAAAAAAAAAAAAAAAAAAAGTGTTTTTTTTTACTTTTTTAGCTGGCTCCTAGATTCCAAGCTAATTTATAAAGCCCTGCATTAGCAGATTTGCTTGCAAATTTATAGATTGGAGGTGGGGACCTATTTAAAAAGAAGTCTTGAGCCGGTCAATCAATTTTTTGACATTGACTCTATGCCAATTAATTGAGTGACAGGGAGAGTAGAAAAGATCTCCAACCACACAGTCCTACTCTCCAAGCATAGCGTTCTTATAAAAAAAAATATATACAAAAAAATAAAAAATCACTCCAGCGTAAAAGAATACCAAAAATAAATACATTTTGCATTATTTCGTCCATACGCACCTTTTCTCCAGCAGCAGTCCTTTCTCGAAACTCACTACTCCAATTTCTGCTAATGCACCAATTATATGAGGCAATTGCCCAATAGTACACTTTTATGAATTTGTATTAACACCTAAAACACGTTGTGCAGAAGTGATTTAGGGGTCTAGACTTGCTGTTTGTTTTGAAGATTTGTATTTAGTTTTCTTATTATCCTAATATCATCCATAATTGTGTGGATAATGCTCTCTCTTCATGTATTTTATACAATTGTTCAATATAGACGATTGGGCCAGCAAAATTACAAGACAATTTCTAGATAGAAATATAGTTAGTATGTGTTTTACCGATTTCTGAAGAAAGGTTTGAAAAATATTTTAAATGTGTCAATCCGACAGAACATACTAAACTGTTAAAGGTTACCACGTAGTAAAACATTTTCAGAATCATTTCAGATGACGTGGCTACAGCTCAATGAAACTGGATTTTCAACTTAATCTATAATAGGAAGTAGAGAATTTTCTGGGAGTGTCAATGACTCACTTGTAAACGGTCAGTGGGTTGTTAAATGCCTAGTATACAATGTAACCATAGTTTTTTACAAAAAGGAAACAAACATGGACAATATTAACATACAACTTTTTCAACAAGCAGAAATACATTTTTTTAACATCGAAACCAAAGATTTTATTATTTTGTCTATCCCAGGTTTCATTGAATTGTTCCACTGTTTGTTCCACTGTTTGCGTTTCTGCAGACAGTGGAGGAAGACAATTTAGTGCATCTTCAACTCTTTTAGGCTAAAACGATGCTCTGATGTTACTCATACTTCCCTTTTAGTTAAATATACTATAAAATACCTTATTTCACTTCTATGTCTGCTGCTTCAAGCAATGCATATCTCAAGCAGTCTTTCTCAATATGCAGCACATGCACAATTCTAGCATTTACAGATATCTTTTTTTTATCTATATTTTGGATAAGTGTACACAAACTGTGTGCTCAATTGTTGGCCTGCTCACATTTTCTAGATTTTCAAGCTGCCCAATAATTCCATTCATCTTTACTTTAAGAGCTTAGCAGAGCACTCAATTATCAGTCTTTAACCTATTCTGCAACCTATATGTCCAATTCCATATTGTGGAAATAGATAGACTACATCCACATCTCTATGAATATACATTAACGTAATCAAAAGGAAGAAACCATTCAAATTAGATTGGTGCGATTTGTCTAAAGCAAACCCTGCCTTTTTTCCAGTGGGTAAAGCATTCATGACATAGAAAGGCCCATTTTTTAATGACGTGCTATAGTACCAGATCGTTCAGTCTGTGTGTGCCGCTGTACGCAGAGTTCATATGATCTACATTTTTCAGCTTGTTCACATTTGCAAGTGAAGTCATAGGTAGAACACGGTCACATGTCATGTCAAGGTTCACCTAAACTTGCCATGTGAACTAAACCAGGAATATTCTACACCTTCTACTAGATCCTTTCAATAACACATGCTTTTTATTATCCCTTTGTAAATTGCCAGTTATAAAACCCCATCATCACTTTGAGCAGGAGAGGTTTTTTTTGTTTTTTTGTAGCCAGTCTTTGTATCGAACTACAAATGTATTATTAATTACTAGATTGGTGCTTTGGAGAAAAATTTGGTTCGGCTCATCTAAATATTGTCCATACAAAATATTGGAAAAATTATTCAAACAAGCTAATGTTTCACAAAATGGCATTACGTTGGTTAATAATATAAATAGTATGTATATATTTTTGAGAGAGAGAGAGAGAGAGAGAGAGAGAGAGAGAGAGAGAGAGAGAGAGAGAGAGAGAGAGAGAGAGAGAGACAATCTATTCTTGACTATGTTTTTGAAAGGTTTTAAAAAAAGAAAAAAAACACAAAGAAAAGACATGACAAATTGCTATTCTGGAGAAAAGTACTAACTTCGGACATGCCATTGGTTTCCATGGTGATTGCCTCTTATTTAGTAGTTTGCCCCAGCAGTTTGTGCATGTATTCATAAGTGTTTTTGTAGCCAGAATTTAGAACATTTTTTTTTTTTAAAGAATTTTTTGTTTTTATATTTCTTTATCACGTATCAGGAAATAAATGGATAGAAAATGCTTACTCTGGTGGTCTTGTGTCAGGTCCCAAGGCTCTGTGAAGAGATACTTTTTCACTTGCAAAAGCATTAAAACAATGCTTTTCAAAGCCCTTGTCTTTCTGCTTTGTCTCTTCTTGGGTCCACTGATCCTTCTTAAATGCTTTTCCATCAGCACCAGGGCTATTGGGATCTTGTGGTGGTCTCTCCATAAATGGCTTGAGTTCTGCTGGGGTGTAATAGCCAGGAAGGCACGACTTGCTGTTATCAACTTGTTCCTCTTGTTGCACGGGGGCGTTAATCTGGAGTTTTGGCATAGAATCCCTTAAATTATTTACAGCTCCCATCATTATGTCAAGAACTTGATCTTTTCTTTCAACTATATTCTTTAGCCATGGATCATCTTTGGTGCCGCTTCCAACATCCTTCTGCATAATGAATACAAAAATCACAAAAAATATGCCCACCACAGCAAGCTTTAGCGGCCCATAGTTCCTTCTTAATAAACGCATTGTGAGATATTTGAAGTCCTTACAGCTGCACTAAGTGTGGTCGAGATCTGTAGCTAGTCCATTAAATACAATATTCAGACAGGCACCTGAGGAAAAGGAAGGCAGAGCAATGTGACTGCAGTGTACATCACATATATACACAAACACAACTGATCAAACAGGTTGACACCAACATTTGCAACTGAAAAGCAACGAGTTCCTTGTGAACTAGGTGTGTCATTATTCACAGCTTAAAGAAACAATGAACATTGGGCAAAGCATCGTATTACCATGACCATTTGGTTATTTAAAAAAAAAAAAAAAGCAAAATAGGCTTTTCTTCCAGTAGATTCGTATAAGGAGTTTTGGGATTAAAACTTTCACAAGGTAGATATCAACTGTAGTCGAATACAATTACGAGAATGCTTTTCCAGCCTTAAAGGATGATTGAACCTGCTCTTTAAAAGGATAACAGCCATACCAGGAGTGCAATTACTTACACAGCTAGATTAATTAGTGTACTGGGCTCCTCCATTAGTATTGGTAGTTCTGCAATGGTTTAGTTACTTTTTGGCCATAGCTGATATTAGAGGACCAGTAAAGTAGCACCAAGCCCTGGTACAACTGGTGCATGAACACAACATGTAAAATAACTGGAAACCAGGAAGGAAGAGGTGGGAGTGAAGTACAGAACACACATTAAAATAAAGAAACGTTCACATACAGCAAGAACTTTTTCTTGTCTACTTTAAAATTATTCATTTAGGTATGCAACGCAGTCACTTGCTATACTACCAAATAATTTGATTTTGCCATTTTCATAACAGGCAAAGTGAATGGGAAATTAAATGATGCCATAACACCCTGGGGTCCATGTTTTAAGTTATTTGGGTAAAACAAACGAAAAAAAAAAAACAACTAAAAAGATGGAACTGCTTTAGCTAGCAGAGAGAGATCAAAACAATCTCAATGATCAGCCATCACCTGTTCAAGGGAGTGTTGGTGTTCACCAGTACTGAGTGCAGATCACTTTAGCAGTGCCTCACTGTCCCCAAGTATAAAATTAGAGGAGGTTTCAAATAGTAATGTCACTTTAAATTAAATTTTTCATTTGGTATAGAACAGATATAGTATATGCATTAATGGTTTAGTTTTGACACTTAATTTTTTCCAATTTACCATAGGGGCTGATGAAGCTGCAGCTCCAGGCCCATGCTTAAAGAATAGGCCCACTGATTTAAAAAAAAAAAAAAAAAAAAATCTGCTCTTGCTTAAGTATGGAAACTTAGAGGGTTGTAAGGGGACAACACTGGAGTGCACTGGCTGACAGTATGTTCCTTTGGGCAGTTCTGGTTACGTGATTCACATCAGTAGCCCACCCTTTTACCCCGCCCACCGACATCCTGCTTTAGCGGGCACTGCTGTTAGGGGGAATGGACTTGAAAGATGAAAGCGAGAGATTAGTATAGGGTATGTGTTTTCTGATAGCTATATCCTGTGAGTTTCCCTCCAGCACCACCAGTTACATGACATTTGTAACTATTTTAGTGTTTTCTGTTGATAAGATTCTGTAATTAGGCCCATCATAACGGTTAGCACCTGTCCCAATGGGCTGTTAATCCGGCCCTGATGGTACAGTTGTGGCATTTTCACAGTATTCGCTGAAAGCTCTGGTTTCATAATTGACATTATTGTATTAAGAGAGTTTATAATAGTTTGTAAATGGGCAGCAAATTCACCTTTTTATTCATTTACCCATAGTTTTTCTGTATCCATGTATAATACGCATTCAGGTAATTAATTGTTTTACAGGTTTACTATCCATATTTAACATGTGATTGCATTAACATGTAAAATACCTTCAACAAACAGGTCTTCTTATTTAGCCTTTATTAAAAAAAAAAAAAAAAAAAAAAAAAGTCACCTGCAGGAATTTGTGGGACACGTTGTTTAGATTCAATCACGTAAAAGACAATTAACGACTTGGCAAGCAAATATCTGCAGAGCAGGCTCTCTTACAGAAATCTATGAGAGAGTCAAAAGTCAGCAATGTACAAATTAATTTGTTGGCTTTCAATATGAATTTCTGGGTGCCAGTAACCATGACAATGCTCTGGGGGCAGACTTCCTCTTTAATACTACAATGACTACTCTTCTTGTTTATACATTTCCTACACATTTGCTGCTTTCCCTTGTAAAAATATGAACAACATGACTTAATATGACTGTATCACTACCATTCACTGTCCAGCTCAACGTGATTTCACTGTGTTTCAATATAATTTATATTGCCGTCAAACTACCCAATAAAAAATATTTACATTTACAAGAGAGCCCATGCTATTTAGAACTTGTACGGCATGTGCAGCTCTGCTTCTCCCTGTAATAAAATACAATAGAAGACAGGTGTTTTCAATGACTGTCATGACTGCAGTGATTTGCAGAAATCACTAACAGAATGAAATTAGACTCCGTACACCATAGCTCTCACAAGGACAATGAACATTTATAATCGTGCTTTGAGCATCCTTTTAAAAGATAGCAGGGATTTTGATCCCAAGAAGGATAACAAGAAATCCAATCTCCTATCTAGCAAATTATATTGTCAAAATATTGTGAAGGTTCTCCCGTGGAACCTTGCTGGCAACGTTTGGAGAGCTCACACTACTACACCCTTATCAAAAGTAATTATCCAAATGGATTTCTATCACAGACACCTGGAGATTAAGATCATGTAAAACTGGAAAAGCAACATAGGTTCTTACATTACACACCCCACACTCATAGTATTAGAAATGTATTAAGCTGAAATGTGAAAAGATGATGCTAGATAATGTTGGCCTATGAAATGGATCAAGCTAGGATTCACTGCATATAAGAACACATTTTAATTTTAATAGCTTAAAGACTAAGCTATGACTGCCATGTAAAAAAAAAAAATAAGAATATTACCAAAAAATGATTATTATTTTTCTTTTCTTTTTTTAAAAAAAGAACTGAGGCCGCAAGAGGAGGCAATGTGACTGGATAACGGATAAGGGGGGGGGGGGGGGGGGGGAAAGGGGGGTACTTTAACTAGTAAGATAGCTCATAATTTATATTGCCGTAAAGTCAAAATGTGGCATAAACAACATTAACCCCCCCTCCCCCAATCACACCATACCAACAGAGCATCATCTGAATGTTAGAATACATCATATCTAAGCATTGTTGGGTATCTAGGCTATAACTACCCAAAGGGTCCAGTCAATGCGTTATGAGACAACTCATCATCATATCCACCAACGGCATAAAACGCGGGGGGGGGGGGGGGGGGTTACTAAACAGCAAAATGAAGGGAGTTAGAATCAGAATTGTAATACTTAGTCTGAAATAGTAACGCTGTTACTATAACTAAATGTTGTTCTAAAAATTTGGGGTTTTCAAATGCTATGATGTGAAATTCATCCAATGAACCTTTTAAAAAAAAAAAAAAAGACAAAATTAAAGGTTTTAAGAACTTTATTTGAATCCATGTAAAACACATGCACACACAAAAACCGATACACATGGTAAATACATCTAAAATGAATATAAATGCATCATGCTTTGGATACTAGTATTCCTATAGTCATCACAAAATCATTAAGTACCTCTCTTAAGGGCAGGGTAACCTGTCAAGTGACATGCCTGTTTGGAGTCATTGATATTCACCCATGTGTTCTTTCAGCACTATTAAATGTAAGTAACTAGTCCCAAGACAATGTTATCTCAAACCTTTAAAGATAAAAAGGTTAACCTGCCTACAGCAAGGGGTTTGTTGGGCTGATCCCCATGCAGTAGTGCATCTTGTCCTTCTAAAAAGGAGTGACCTTAAGGTTTTTAAGAGACAAAGACTAGCTTCTCTAGCTCCTGCAGATAGGGCCAAGTGTTTCTCTTGCTTTCAGATGGTGCCAGGAATACTAGAATTAAAAGGTGTCTGATTCCACTTCGTGAAAGCCCGGTACTATTTTCTAAAGCGAGCAACACAAAGGTGAAAGCCAAAGACAAGCCAAAAGTTTTATATCAATTTCTAATCTTATTCCTGGCTTGTGCGATTATGCACTAGTTACAATACGAGTAATCTGCTCCAGCAGATAATATTATAGGACGAGAGGAAGTATCAGTCCTCAAAAGAACGTTCTATATCTCTCCCAGCCGAATATATACACATTTCCCACCACAGAATGGAACAACTTTACCAAGCTATTTAGATCATTTCTCAATGTGTTCTGGATCTTATTCTCAGCTTTCGGCAGTTTGTCCACACTTCACATTGCTGCAAGCAACTTTAAAAGCAAGCATTAAAAGGGACACTATAGTCACCAAAACAATGTTATCTTAATTAATCAGTATTTGTGCATAGATCATGCCACTGCAGTCTCCCTGTGAATTTTTTTACCATTTAGGAGTTAAATTACTGTTTATGCAGCTCTAGTCACACCTCCATGCATGTGACATGCACAGCCTACCTAAACACTTCCTGTAAAGGCATCTAATTTTTACACTTCCTTTATTGCAAATTCCATTTTATTTAAATTCCTTATCTCCTGCTCTGTTAATAGCCTTCTAGACCCTGGAGGAGTCTCCTGTGTGTGATTAAAATTCAGTTTACAGAGCAGGAGATAAAAACTTCTAGAACAAGTTATCATCTCATTGATAATATATCCATTTTGTTTATGAGGGCTGTGCCAGTCACAGCCAGGGGAGATGTGGCAAGAGCTGCAAAAACAGAAATAAAAGTGAATTCACTCCTAAATGGCAGTGAGTTGCGCAGTGAAACTTCAGAGGCATGATCTATACACAAAAACAGCTTCATTAAGCTAAAGTTGTGTTGATGCTATAGTGTCTCTAAATTTTCAACTAACTCTGTAAGATGGCCATTGTGTCCAGTTCGACAGAGAACATTTTTTATTGTAACAAGGCTGGAGTATTAAAGGGACACTCCATTGCCCAAAGACAAAATACATTTTAAAAAATGCTGCTTAGTAGATCTACCACAAATGAAAACATGTATTGATTTAACTATGCATTTTCATTGGGGGCATATCTTAGCTTGCAAAAGCTGTTGATCTCTTGTCTGATGCCCTTGCAAACCCTCCCATTCTAACTCCACCCAAACTTCCTATGGCTGTTCAGTCACAGACTTCCCAATGCAGCTCAATGAGAAGTCTTTGCAGAACAGGTGCTCTGGGCTATTGCTACTTCACTGAGCTAAACAAACAAGGAAGTAATATTACTGGTTTGCTTGAAAGCCAAGGGGGTGTAACCAGACTAATTTATGATAGATCGATATACACACACACACACACACACACAGCACTTTAGGAGTATAGAGTGTCCCTTCAACATGTTTTTTGTTCTTGGTCATGTGTATTGGAGAAAAAAAAATGTCCACTGTTTCAGTTCAGTTTCAGGGGACACTAAGCACCAAAACAACTTTAGTGTAAAGATGTGGTTTTGGCATTTAGATTACTGCTCAATTGTATGCCATTTAGTAGTTTGATCACTTGTTTTCTGGGAATTGCCAATGACATTTTCCAATTTTTTTCCTTAGGTTTTATCTTTTGACATGAATTGCCGAAATTTCATAAGAAAGAAGCAAATTCAAGAAAGTTAGATCTATTCTCCTCAAATATGCTTGTTTCTGATCATGTTCAGACTCCCCTATTGACTGGTTCAGTATAGATCACATGTATGGGTATTGTTAAAATGAAAAGAAATGAGAAAAAACACAAACAAAAAACGGGCTTTTTTCACATTGGTGATGCTGGGAGGAAGGGAGTTCAGATCACTTCCTCCCAGCTCCAGGAACAACCACGTGTGAGGAAGAGGAGACAGCACAAAGGAAGGGGGAGAGCCTCCCATTAGACTGAGCCAGCAGCAGTACCCCAGGCAAGCTACCATTCAGCACATAAATGGTATCTTAACAGGACGGTGGCTAGAAATTCTGACATGTATATGTGTATGTATTATTGTGTGCACATGTCAGGGTATGTAAATATGTATGTTTATCTGTGTACATACATCTCAGCAAACACCAACACAACATGCACACACCCTGTAAAAAAAAAAAACACACAAACACATACAACATACACAGTCTCTCCACACTTTTGCATTGATTCACAAACCTTTATTTACACACATAGACCCTCAACAAAATTACACCCCAGCATAAAAACACCCTTACATTCACGTCACCCTACAATTCATACGGATGCCCCTGCTTTCACACACACACACGCACGCTATGTTACTCATATAACAATGTATTCACACTCTTGCACTACATGCAACTAAACATGTGTCACTACACATATTATACTTTAAGATTGATGCACATCATTACACACACACATACATATCCCTTCTTTGACACATAGTATGTAATATGAAGTCACATACAAATACATAATTACTTTAATATATTTGCAGCAGACAAAAAAAAACCACATTTCTCCATTTACACATGTTCACTACACTCAAATGCATACATGTAGTCACACACTGATGATCAATACATAAATATTAATAGTGACATTACATGCAAAAAAGCACATGCATCCTTTCAGAGAATGCACAAGTGCATTTGTACAGATTCTACAAACATGCATGTATACACAGGTCTTCATACTGTATACATCCAAAGAGTACAGTTTTACGTGAGAGTCATTTAATATATGCACATAATATTTGGCCTTCATACTGCCTCTGATCTACTTTTGTCCAAGGGCCCCAAAGGCTCTCAGTCCATCCCTTGTGACAGGGAAGAATGGGGTACATTATATAAAAGGAAGGGGGACCCACACACAAAAAAACACACACAAAAAAAAAAAAAACACACACAACTGGATATTAACTTTAAATAGAATTATTAAAAAAAACCATTTTATTCTGGTTATATGAACAGTGTTTGAAAAGAAAACAAAAAAATCCACCCAATTATTGGAGATGGCCAAGTTGGCAACAGCAGGACAGATGATTAGAGAAACCACCAAAAGTGACACTCAGTCATTCAACAAAAGGCACAGTATTTACCAAAGCAAGTTTGTTTTCCATGTCACTGGACTTTGACAACGTGGCTTCAGGAACTAATATTTGTGCATCCTGTTTCTAGTACAATACAGAAACGCCTTCATCATTTTTACATTTTTAAAATTTCTCAATGGAAAGAAGAAAATGAAGAAAGGCAGCATACAAAAAGAATTCTAAAGTTAGAGAGAGACTTCATTTTATTTGAAATATATAGTTATTGAGAGAGTGTACCATACCAATAGCATTGCTTGCACCACCGTTTGTATTAATCCAAGATAAGGTCTGTGTAGTTTCTTAGTTACTGGTAATAGGGATGGGAAAGAATCCTTTGAAGTAACATAAAGTGAGTCCAGGCAAAGAAAATGACCAACGGCTTCTAGGCAGTCAGAATGCTGCAATATGAAGCATGCACGCTGCCCGTTTCTGCTTCCCAATGTGAGATTTTATTTTTCTTTTATGTGTAATTAATGACATTATCAAGAAACAAGCATCTCATACCGTGTGTTCTGGGAAAGATTGTGACAGATAAATAGTGATTCACATCTCCCGCTTCTGGTTGGCAGACTACCTACTTGCATGACCACTGTGAGATGGACTAAGACTATAAAACAAACCAAACATGAAATAAAGAGGTTCTCTCAACGGGTTCAGACCACTGGTTTTACTGCTAACAAGTACAAAGTAAAGAATAAAATATATTTTATTTTAAACAACCTCAGTAAAGAATAAAATATATTTTATGTTAAACAACCTCAGAAAGTGTTAACCATTTTTGAGAATTTATGCTGAAACTTAAAGAACTACTACCTCAAAACGATT
This sequence comes from Pelobates fuscus, assembly GCF_036172605.1. Lineage (NCBI taxonomy): Eukaryota > Metazoa > Chordata > Amphibia > Anura > Pelobatidae > Pelobates > Pelobates fuscus. The sequence continues at coordinate 403,564,063 of NC_086317.1, forward strand.
TAATATAATAATCTTTTCATCAAGTATTGAAAGGAAAGATACATACATTTTTTTTTTAAAATGAAGTATGTCAGATACATATAAAAAAAAAAAATTCCTAATTTTGGTGGAAATAAACATATATACACGCACATTGGGTCAGACAATGTCTTTAAACAATGTCTGACCCAAAATGTGTGAAGTTGACCAAAGGATTCTGTCATACTGAAAGGTAGGTAGCGGTTTCTTTTTTTCTTTTTTTCTCTACCAATACTTCATAAAAAACAGAATCTATTACCTTTCAAAAATATATATCTTTGATTACAAATTTATTATGAGTTTAAAAATAGTTTTGAGGTGACAGTTCTCTTACGTATCATGTATAAGTGCAATAAACTGAGTAGTGGAAAGGTGAATGTTGAATGGATAAAAACGGTCGGCTGACGCTCTCAGACGATCAGTGACTCCTCATTCACAAAAATGGATTGAAGGGGGGCGGAGCCAAGCTGCCATGCAGAGAGGTCGCACACGAGACGAGCTCCGTGCTAAAACACGCTTAATCGGCCCAAAACTAGGCAAAAACCCACCAAATCGACGACAACACGACCTAGGGCAATAGGCACTCAAACGAAGGAGTCAAGCATCAAAAATCCCGACCGGAATCGATGGCATATAACCGGGGATAGACCCGAGGCCTACTCAGGCACAGCGAGGGAGGCGCCTGACATCCACGCCGCCTGCAGCTACTCGCTCGGAGGTCCCCCAGGTACATTTCCTCCCCCCCCCCCACCGGTGAGGGATATCCCGGTATTTTAAGCCTGACACAAAGCGGCAGCACCACAGCGGGAATTGTCCCACAAGGCCGGAACGACCCCGGCAACCATCAAGCCACTGGGACCTAGCTAAGATGGCCGCCCAGCAAGAACCATCCACGCACCCCCTGGGAGAATTTGACCGGCTATGCAGAAGCCTCTGGCACATGCTGTGTGAACGCGGAATGTCTTGCCGCCAGGCAGCAAAGCTACTGGCCACATGGATACGTCCAGTGACCCGCCGGCGCCTTTACAGGCACCCACCACATGTATCCGGGAAGGCTACCGGGCGACACAAGCACCGCCGCTCTCACGGGTGGGAAACCACACCATGTTACATGGCCGACCGCGCTTGCTACCACATCAAGGAGGGAAAAGCCACTAAACCAGCCATCCACACCAGCTACTCACCTGACCCGAGAACCGGAGCTCAGTGGAGCTTGACCCTGTCTCTCCAGGGCACAACCGTAAACCGGGGAGACGCACGGCGCACCACTCCACGGAATACAGCTGGAACAGGACCCCAGCCCAGGGGTACTTTCAAAGAGCCAAGCACCGACGGCAAGAAACATGTCCAGGCACTGGGCATTGGCTAAAGGGCGTATCACAGCGCCCCTCAAGTGGACATATTACTCCTGCATCTAGAGGGCACGCTTTCTGCCATCACTATGCGGACTCATCGCATCCAGTGACCACAAATCTTTTATTCAGTTGATGTCGTTGTGACAGAACGTTACCAGTAACTTTTTACTTCAACAGTTTATTGCCAACGTGACTCTCATTTACATTTTATATGTATTATATTCCAGTGCAAAGCAGATAACCCACTATCTTATATTATGTTCTAACTTGCAATCGATTTACTAACTGTTCCATGCGCACACATAAGCCTTATACTACCCTACAGAATTGTGCTGCACTATAAAAAGGTGCAATGCACCTATAATCATACGTACGACCAGTAGAGGTGGGTGCACACTTAGCCTAGCACGATTTACTGTAATAAGAATACATTGTGTGAACACCAAAGAAACTAGGAGGTATTAAGTCCAACGCAAGTATGTTTAGTATAAAGCAAACGCAATCGTGCCTTATTTAGCATGGCACCTTATTTAGCATGTATCCTTCTTTAGCAGGTTGTCAAGCACATGAGCAATGCCCAAGCAGTTAAGACATACACTTAAACGACCAGCCAGCTCCATACCTTAAGCGCAACTAACATTGTTCTATGCATGCCTAGTTTAACCTGTCTTAACGTGAAAACGAGGTTTAATAGTTAGATACTTTCATTTTTTATAAACAGTCGTCAATTTGGTATAAGCGCCAACATCCGGCCTACTCGGACATGCAATACCATAGTTAGGACGTAACATTTCACACGATCTTAAACGTGACTAAACCACACACAAGCTTGTCTAGCCTAACGATTGTAACCTTACCTAATATTGTTAAACAGCTTGTTATTTTCCTTTTAAAACAAAAACAAAAATGTGCAAACCACTCATGCCACTGCTAATCCTGTGTTTAACCATTCACGCTGTTGTGGCGTATGTTTATGCTTTGTAATCACCTGCACAACAAAAATAAAGAATTAAAAAAAAAAAAAAAAAAAAAAATGGATTGAAAAAAGCACTTTGCGCTCCCTGAAACTGGCATTTCCAAAGCAGATGCATCCTGGGGGAGTTGAGATCGATGTTGGAGGCAACTTTGGAGTGAAACCATTCGAGAATGGTTTAACCGTGCATACGGGGTCTACTGGCACCATAACAACTTAATTTAGATTAAATTGTTATGATGCCTGGAGTGTTCCTTCAAGTAAGAGAGGGACAAATGCAAGTGGGAAAAAAATGTTTCTGTAGAAACGGATGGATGGATGGATAAAAAAAAAAAAAAAAAATACGACTGTATGTGAAGAACGTAAATCAAGATTTTTTTCGTAGAAAGATCTCAACATAAGTAGCCCAAAATTAATATCAGGCACAGCAATATTTACAAATTAATGAAGAAAAGTCCACCTGTGTAGAAGGGTCCAGAACTTAGGATCCGTCTCACTGGTGGAGGAACACCTATCTGGACACTCCAGCAGTGTCCTGGGGCATAACCCCTAATCACAATAGAAGAAAGGAAAATACTCCAAATGTTTGGAAAGGACCAGACTTACAGAGTATAGGCTGGAATATGATATGAATGATAATACGTAATGAAATCAGTTAGGTAAATAATGTTAAAGCACTAGTATAGAGTAGAATTGTATATAAGGTGTAATCAAGCCTAAATGGCTCACCTCTTAAATGCCCTAGTCAAGGAATGCTAACTGCTAAAAAAAAATCATGAAGAGCGACCGACTAAAGACTTTAATAATCAGTATAAATGGTCAAGTCTGGTGGCTCGAAAGATAATAGGATAGGTATATGGCATTCACAAAAACGGGTAGCTAGGAAAATGGTCACTGGACCGAACCCGTATGGTTGTGGTAGTAATGTGTGGCTAAATGTAGCTTTTACTAAATCTAAATAGCCTTAGGACACATCACTCAACCAATGGAGGTAGCCTCGCAGATAGAATAAAGAATGTGTGGCTGCTGCTGCCTAAATAGTGAACAGTAAAAGCACTTGATAGGGATTGATACTGTCCCCTTCAATTCTAGTGCCGTTAGGTGCACCACTAAAACAGAGTGATGATATAGGTAGCAGGGCTAATACATCCCAATCTGAGCAGTGTCAGAATAGAACCTGCAAAGAGCATATAGTGACCAAATAAGAGGTGAAAAATAAGGTAGGAAATTAGAGTGAATGTATGTGCAAAACCATACTTAGAATGCTGGTTGCCTGCACATACTGATAGAAAGCCCTGGTGAAAGAAGAATTTAGCCACACATTACTACCACAACCATACGGGTTCGGTCCAGTGACCATTTTCCTAGCTACCCGTTTTTGTGAATGCCATATACCTATCCTATTATCTTTCGAGCCACCAGACTTGACCATTTATACTGATTATTAAAGTCTTTAGTCGGTCGCTCTTCATGATTTTTTAGCAGTTAGCATTCCTTGACTAGGGTATTTAAGAGGTGAGCCATTTAGGCTTGATTACACCTTATATACAATTCTACTCTATACTAATGCTTTAACATTAGTTACCTAACTGATTTCATTACGTATTATCATTCATATTATATTCCAGCCTATACTCTGTAAGTCTGGTCCTTTCCAAACTTTTTGAGTATTTTCCAATCTTTACAAATTGCTGCAGTTTGAAGAGCCGAGGATTAGTTTAGTGTGGTCTGTGGTTATAATGGTACATAGACTGATCCTTATAACATGGCTGTTTCATTAAAAAGTTATTTATAAGCATGTCATGAAAACAGCAGCTTTATGGAATGCTTAGAATGACTGCGTCAGAGTTGGACTACTTTGTCTTATAATAAAGGCTCAAATTGACAAAATGCAGCACTTCAGCATTCACATTTTGTCAGTTCCCACAATAACGGCTGTAGCCATTCTCTCACTCATCCCGAGACATGCTCTATGGAGGGGGAAAAAAAAAAAAAAGTTCTATACACAGAGTGTTTAGCTCACTGTTCAAAGTTCTATATCATAAAAATAGAAAAAGTTGTAAATTTCCACCGCACCTACTCTGTAAACAGATCAAGATAGGTCCAAAGGCTAGTTATTATAGGTAATAAGGAATTCTGATGCTTAATAAAAAAAGGACACATTCCACAAGTAGGAATCTGAACATCCTTATTAAAACACATACATGTCTCAAACACAAGAATATTATTGGATGCTTATACTGGATGAGTATTTCTACACAGTGTGTTCATTGCAATTCCGAATTTAGTGAATAAACCTGTGAGAGAATGTAGCTGCCTTAATGAGGGGGCGGCAAAATGGATTGCTGCCTAGGGCGGCAAGAATCCTTGCACCGGCCCTGCTCTTCAATAGTAAAACTGTAAAGAAACTATGGTTTATATCTTCATAGTTTAGTGCTATGTACTATGCATCATTTGTGCCCCTATGGTAGTAGTTTTTTTTAATATACACATTTAATTTGTTTATATCAAGGTGGCAGCAGTGCTATTTATATTTGAGACAAAGGTTTCATTATAATTTTATTTATTTGGATGGAAATCGCAGTGGGTGTAGCAGTGACTAGTGTTCCCTAGGGCACGGGTGAGCAACCTATGTAAGCATTAGTACGGCTCTCACGGCTGCCAGAGCCAAACAGACTGTCCTATCAGGAGTCCCAGTAAGACTTCAGATATCTGCTAGTGCAACCTGAGCAATGATTGCAGGTGGTGACAGACAATCTTCAATTTCAACATTGCAGCACTAGTCTGCCCAATATTTTGAAATACTTTTAATTAGTCCCTGGCCTTATCTTAAGTCTAGGATAGCCTTGTGCCTATCCCACGCATGCTTAAACTCCTTTACTGTGTTAACCTCTACCACTTCAGCTGGAAGGCTATTCCATGCATCCACTACCCTCTCAGTAAAGTAATACTTCCTGATATTATTTTTAAACCTTTGTCCCTCTAATTTAAGACTATGTCCTCTTATTGTGGTAGTTTTTCTTCTTTTAAATATAGTCTCCTCCTTTACTGTATTGATTCCCTTTATGTATTTAAATGTTTATATCATATCCCCCTGTCTCGTCTTTCCTCTAAGCTATATATGTTAAGATCCATTAACCTTTCCTGGTAAGTTGTATCCTGCAATCCATGAACCAGTTTAGTAGCCCTTCTCTGAACTCTCTCTCTAGGTATCAATATCTTTCTGGAGATACGGTCTCCAGTACTGCGTACAATTCTCCAAGTGAGGTCTCACCAGTGTTCTGTACAATGGCATGAGCACTTCGCTCTTTCTACTGCTTATACAACCAAGCATTCTGCTAGCATTTCTTGCTGCTCTATTACATTGTCTGCCTACCTTTAAGTCCTTCGAAATAATCACCCCTAAATCCCTTTCCTCAGATGTTGAGGTTAGGACTCTATCAAATATTCTGTACTCTGCCCTTGGGTTTTTACGTCCAAGATGCATTATCTTGCACTTATCCACATTAAATGTCAGTTGCCACAGCTCTGACCATTTTTCTAGTTTACCTAAATCATTTGCCGTTTGGCTTAACCCTCCTGGAACATCAACCCTGCTAAATATCTTAGTATCATCAGTAAAAAGACATACCTTACCATCAAGACCTTTTGCAATATATCACTAATAAATATTAAAGAGAATGGGTCCAAGTACAGATCCCTGAGGTACCCCATTGGTAACTAGACCTTGCTTCGAATGTACTCCGTTGACAACAACCCTCTGTTGCCTGTCACTCAGCCACTGCCTTACCCATTCAACAATATTGGAATCCAAACTTAAAGATTGCAATTTATTGATGAGCCTTCTATGTGGAACAGTGTCAAAAGCCTTACTGAAATCTAGGTAGGCAATGTCTACAGAAGTAGCCTCGCCCTCATACAAATAATACAAACAGCCCACACAAAGTCCACAACACCACAGACAATTCATGTATATGCACAATGCCCCACAATCAGCCTCTCACATGCAATACCAAAACCAGCCCCACACATACACAATATGAAATATCATTCAGACACACAATGCCACAATCAGCCACCATTTATATCATACACAATACTACAAACTACTCATGAGCATAAACAGTAAAACAGTCCACATACACAAAAATACAACATTACAAAGCAACTGTAACTAAAAAACACAAGTACAATATGGCAACATACACACCTCAATTTAAAAAAAATTAGCACCGGCATGCCAAGAGGCTTCAATACCTTGCGTTTTGGTACAGTACTACTAAAAGGTTGCCTACCCTTGCCCTGGGGTATATGGCAAGTAAATTACCCCCTAGTAGTCTAGTATAAAAAGGTGCAAGAAACCATTATTGTCTTTTCTTCATTACTCCCAGGGCTGGTGCTACCATAAGGCGACTCAGGCGGCCGCCTTAAGGCGCACTGGTCCTGAGGGCGCAATGTTAGGCAGACTGGCAGGAGGGAAGCGCACTGCGCTCAACTCCAGTCGGTTACTTCTTGAAGCGTGGCCGAGCGCAAGCATTTCCCACCCTCATCACAGCCCAGCGGAGCACAGCCTCTTACCGCCAGCCCAGCCTCCTACCAACTGCAGAGCCCAGCCTCCTACCGCCATCGCCTTAGTCTCCAACCTTGGTGTGTGACGCAGGCTGTGTGGAGAGGGTAGGGATATGAATTACATCATATCCCTGCTTCATGTGTACCACACAGCGTGGCTGGCACCCAGTGATGGGGCTGAGCTGCAGGACAGGACTCCACAGAGCCAGACAGCATGTACCCCAGGTACCAGATTGTACAGATGCAAGTATGTAATTGTGACTGTGTGCCTGCACGCATATCTCTGTACACATATGTCTCTGTATGTATGTGTCTGTATAATTACATCTGTGTTTGTATCACAGTGTACCCATATGAGTTTGTTTTATTGTGTGTCTGAAAAACAATGCCTGTGTGCTTTTATGGTTGTGCAAGTATGTATTTTTGCCTTCATATCCATGTCTACATGGCTTGGGAGGAAAGACACACAAAACAAACTAAAAGGGAGAAAGAGGCACACAAGGGGGCTGGGGTGGGTTAGAGGCACACAAAGGGTCTAGGGTGGGTAAGATACACACAATGGGTCTGGGGTGGGTAAGATACATGCAAAGGGGGTTGTAAGACACAAAAAAGGGGTAATAAAATACACTAAAGCACAAAAAGGTGTAAGGCATTCAAAAGAGGGGATATGAAACACTAAAGTGGGTAAGAAATTCAAACCAGGTAGGGGGAGGGGGGTGTTACAAGACACACAGGTGAAGATGCACTTTTTTTGTGGGGGTGAGAGGGGCCGCAAAATGCATCTTTGCCTGTGTAGCTACAAATCCGTGCACCGGTCCTGCTTACTCCCTATTGCATTATGAGCATTAACAGATCACAGATGCTACAAAGGAGTAGGCAGTAACCAGTTTCAACAGTGACGACAACAAAATGTCAGGGAGCATGAGCCAACACATGATTACACATACTGTTGCTTATTGTGTACTCAGGATTCAATCTGCTTTTTTAGAGATTATAATAGTAAATTGGGGCATTATATTTCGACCTAGCAGCTTCCATCATGTGTATTTTTGGTGTAGGTTAATATCGGTCAACAGAAACGTCAGGGTGCCAATCACTCAGCAAATAATTACACATTAAGTTAGTTTGCACTTTTGTTCTCACATATATAAGAGACATAAAAATGCTAAATACAAAAAAAAAAAAAAAAGCGCATCACTGCCTAAATCATTCAATGTGGGAAATAGAGTAAAAAAATGGTTTAAAGGGAAACTATGCCCAAAAAATACATATTTTAACCCATACTACTAAACCTTGCACAAATTTCTCCTATATATTATAAAGCTGCACTCCATGTATGGTTATAGTGACCTATATTTGCTGGGTCGGTACCCAAAATGCAGGGCTGTCCTGGCAAATTTGGGACTCTTGGCACCTATGTTTTTTGGCCATTACCCACTTCTATATTAGTTGGAGACATTGTCCAGTCAGATGCATTGAGAAATTTTGAAAATACATTTACATTCCAAAACATCTTAAATATGTGTGGTTTTATTAATTAGTACAAATTGCACTTTTTGTTGTTGTGACTTGTGTGTAAACTTATTTTGGACTAAAAGGCTTTAGGTTCATGAGATCGACTGAGAATTTTATTCCACATAATCCATTTAGAAAGTGGTTGCCTCTTCCTTTAATTAAGCAGGATTGTTCCTCACAAAATTGGTTTCAAATAGAAGGGGAAGATATTACAGACCCATATAATAACGTTAGATTAATGTGGCCTACAAGAAACAATAGTAGAATCAAAAATATAAGATACCTGACTGATAACTTGATAACTAGACCCCTCCTAAAGTTTTGGTCTTACTTCAAAAAACAATTAGATTTGAAAAATAAAATTCTACCTGCTCTGACTTTTAAAAACCTGGAGATATGGATGGAAAATATGGATATGTCCGAATGGACTGGACATGGAATTAAAAAAATAGCAGACATACTAGTAGATAGGAAGATAATCCCCTTCGCTGAGATACAAAGAGTATATGGTATTTCATACTCACAAGCGTTTAATTTTATTAGGATTAAAAGTTTTTTGCAAAGTTCCCTCGGTAGTACTACGAGGTCATTATCAATATCTAAATTAAATGATTTGATAGACTCAGAGAAAAATACTAAAATATTAACTAGATGTGTTGAGATTATGAAAATTATAAAAGGACCTGTTCATCCTATAGCTAAAAGTAAATGGAAAAGAGATTTATTAATAAAATTTGATATAAAGGAATGGTATAGGGCTCTTTAATCAGTCTATTCCACGATACACTGTTTAAATATTAGGGAAGCTCACTTTAAAATACTTAATAGATGGTATATGACTCCTAACAAGAGGCAGAGACATCTAGATGTTGGAGATGTGGAAATGAGGGGGCAAATGAACTACACATATGGTGGGATTGTGCACCAATTAAGGAAGCTTGGGCTCAATTTTTGGGGCACATAAATAGATTGTTGGATACCATGCATATCTGGACCCCAGACAATTTGCTTCTACACTTAAATTTTCCGCAATTAACTAAAGACAAGAAAGGCCTATTGATTCAGGCTTTGATGGCCTTTAAGATGTCTATTGCAAAAAATTGGAAGAAGACAACAATTGACCCATGGCTGCAAATTAAGGCAACTATTATTACTCAATGTAAAATGGAAAGGGGAATAGCCTCCAATTTAAGTATTAATATCTGCCAATATGAGATCTGGGATAACTGGATAAAGGTCCTTGAGGATCCAATATTGGAAAGTATATTGTGATATCAATCAGGAATCTCATCTAACCTAATGTGAATTGAGTGGCAAAATATGAATGATAATGATAGGCTGGTCAACTTTGTTATATGTTTATTAGTTTATATGTATTTGTTCATTTATGCTCTGATGGAAGTGGGAGACTTTTGACTCTCGACACTTCCACCCATAAAGATGATGGTAGAAATGAAGTATAATTTTGGAGAGTCGTAGTGCTGTTTAATATTGCTGCTGATACATACGATATGAAATTTAATTTATATACTTCATTGTGATCTAATGTGGAAATTATATGTGTTTTTCTCTTTTTTTTTTATTTATTCTGTATGTATTATATAATATAAAAAACAATAATAAATAAATTATTACAAAAAAAGAAAGTGGTTGCCTCTTTATCCCATAGCATGATAGGTATATTTTAACTCACACCAGCCTCAGACAGAATCACTTGTCTCTCTAGAGGTGTATGCTTTTTCCATCGGATTCTTTTTCTATAGGTTGTGTTTTTTTTTTTTTACTGTGTCTTCAAATTTTCTCAAGTGCACTTAAACTTAAAGGGATACATTTTCATTGAATACTCAAAGATTTAAACACATTTGTTTAGATATTCCTCGTAAGGTAACTATTACAGTTACTGTGAATTATATACAAATAAATTTTTTTGGACTTCTCCAGTAAAAGGTTTAGGGTGATTTTGTTTTGTTCATGTAGCCAATTCTGGGAATCTCACCGAGTATTATAGAAACTGATGTTCAACATAAGCAGGCAATTTATTCTATTCAATTTGATGGAAAATAAATTCCCCACACAGTGGTTTCAGTTTATTTTTTATCTGACCTCTGTCACATAAATCTACGCTACCATTTAGAATGTGTGACAGTCACAAGGAGTAAATGTGCATCCTGTCCAAAACATCTGGGGTTTGCCACCTACAGTTAGACAGTTACCGTTAACTACAGTTATAAAAGAGGGGACACTCTGCTAGTCCCTAAACGACTTTACCAAGCTGAAGTGCTGTATTGCTAACTGAATGGATATACTGTATTGTTCCCCATGTATCAGATGAGCCCCATTTTTTTTTTTTTTAAAGCCCAAAATAAAGAAATAAATATTTTAAACATCTATAGCACTGAAGTAAAGTTTGGCTGATCAGGATCCCTCACCGGTCCCAGGTCTCTCACACTCTGATAGGCCGATCCCCGATAAGGCAACACACCCAGACACTGGTTCCCTGGACCGCTGTCCTGCTGTTGGCGTCAACAATGCCCAAAGCTTGCGGTACCCTACAGGGGATGTTTGGGCAAGGCCTCACCCTGCAGCATTGTGTTGAGCAAGTACCATAAGTATTTGGCTTAATAATTAGATTTTTGAAGGAGCTCCAGCCACTTGTGACTAGCTTGGTTGGCTGTCAGGCCCCTGCATACAAATTGTTCATTTTGTGTTTTAACCCCTGCAGTTACATCCGTGTATAAGACGACCTCCAATTTTAGGCTTTAAAAAAAAAAAAAAGTCTTATACACAGAAAAATATGGTAGCTAGAGCTTTCTAACGATATTTAGTATCCTATTGTAGCGGAGTAGAGGTATTATCCAAGGTATCTCCGCTGGTAGATAGGAAAGGTAATCCAAGACAGGTACAAGCCAGGTAGCGTAGTTACAATCCCTTCCAAGAACTAGACGACACATAGCTTGGAGGTCAACTGAGGTTTTATTCACACACTCACAGTATTTATGGGATTTCCCATGCAAGGGGTTTCCCTACAGACAATTCAGGGGTGAGGAAATAGGGGACTACGTGGGAAATTGCACAAGAGGGACATTTCTCCCATAATACACTGCTGCACGAGAGGGACACTCCCACCAACATATACCGTTAAGTGGATTATCCCCTCGTGCAGCAGAAACCATATTTTACATTAAAATACATAGGAGGAATATTGTTTGTCAGATTTAGATGAACGGGTGTTCGGTAGATAGCTGGGGTCGGAGGGCACATTCCCTGAAAGTACCGCTCCGATCCCAGCTTAAATAGCCGAACGGCGCATGAAATACATTTATTTTCTAAGTTCCCCTCAATCTACCGAAGGATTCCATAGAAACCTAATACCGAAAGACCGGGGCTCCCGAACGGCTTGGAAGTCCAGCGGTATTCGTGCCGCCGAGCAGACGATTTTAGTTCCAGGCGCTCGACGACCAAATACCGCTGGGCTAACAAAGGATCCAAGATGGCCGACCGCCGCGTGGTCGGTAACCGAACGACGGCCACCCTGAATCCTCTTAATTTACCGTTTGCAACAATGTTGCAATCTTTAACGAGAGCCACACGACCTCCTGAGGGTGGTCTCCATTTGGCAGTTTGTTCGTTTCACGAACAGAGATGGAAATCACTGTTCGTGGAACGATTACCTGAATGCCGACGGGTTTTTATGCCGCCAGCATACGAACGCTATTAACCTGCAATACATTACACCTGCGTACTCTTGGTTCTTAAAGCGGTACATACATGTTAAAGGAAAAAACAGTTTTAACAGTGGCTGCTGCTGCCACACCTATGATTTTGAATTTTCCTGGGCACACTGCCAGAGTTCCATGATCTTCCAAACAAAGTGCAGGTGTCTAATCACTTTCTCCGGGGTGGTGATGTCTTGTATTTTTGAGTAGCTGCACTCTTGAATGTATGAAATGCACTTGCCACTTGCATAAACTAGTTAGTTTTTTTAAAGCTTTGTCAGAAGCTTCTACTGTGGGTGGACGCATCGCGCAGTGACTTTCCCAATTAATCTGGGACTCTAGACCAAGGCTGAAAAAAAAAACGGGCTTCCCGGCTGTGATTGGGTTTGGCTAGATGTAGTTCTACAATAGATTAAATCTGTGATGCATTAATTTATTCTTGTAAAATTATAGTAATTAGAAAGATTACCTATAATATCCTTAATAACTTGTGATTATAAATATTATACGGTTTTGTCCTTAATAAAGTAACTTGTTATTTTACACACTCAATTGGTGACATATCCTGCATCCTTGAACCTTTTGAAATAAAAGCAAAAACAACTGCTTAAGGAGTTTGGAGTGTTCCTTTAAAGTAGCACTGCCCCCAATATCACCACCTTGCAAAATAGTATTTCATAAAGTTAAAATCCAGTTCCTGCTAGTTTCATCACAGATACAAGGTTTTTTTTTGCGAAAACCTTTTTGACCACATTTATTAAAGTGGAACTGTCCCAATCGACTTTGTATAATTTACAAACACCCCAGACGGTGACATCGTCGTTGGTTGTCTGGTGGGGCAGGCGAAAGTGACTATTTCAAGTAATTTTCCTTCACTTGACACTGGGCAGAGCTACCGCCATCAAGAAGTCTCAATCCTCCAGCCAGGAAGTGGCTCTATCTATGGAGGATCTAGAGGGACAATGTTTTGTACACCTGACAAGTGTCACAGTGCCGTCAGTCTCTGGCAGCTGAAGTGCCAGAAGCAGATGAAGACCAGCCAGAAGGCAATGGTGGGTCCATGAGGGACAGGTTCAGACTCAGTTAAGTAAAAAAAAAAAAAAAAACTCACTTGTGCCTGCCCCATCAACGGCAATGTCAGTATCGTGGGTGTTTGCAGATAATACAAAGTCGCCAGTCGATGACTGTTCCACATTAATAAATGAAGATGCCAAGGACGAAGCAAGGAGAGAACAAGATGGTGGTGCTAAAGGACAGCTTAAAGAAACACTCCAAACACCTATAGTCACTTTAGCTTACTGAAGTGCTTTTAGTGTGAAGAATGTGTCCTCCCCCAACCCCCAGTTAATATCTGGTTATTTAACTCCGTGAAGTTAAACTAAAGAGGCAGACTTATGGTTGAGCTGCATGTAACGGATCGCCTGGCACCCCGACTTGGTACCTCCGTTAATGGATGCTCCTAGTGCTTCCTGAGGACTCCAAGCACTCTGGCAGACACCACAATCACCGAATCCGAGAAACCTTTTAAATTCTCCCAAGCATTTGAATGCTGTAGACCATTGAATAGGAACCATACGAATAGGCTTGTACTCCTAGCAGTCAACTGGAACAGCATGCAATAAATCCTTCCCCCCAATAATGAGACGACACATCACTTTGAGGGTAAAACAGGAACTCTGGACTGGCTCATCCAGCCTGGCTTTTATTTCCAACTCACACATACAGGCCACACCCAGGGGGAGGCATAAAAGAACCAATGACATAGATGTTACCTCCCACACATCCCCTCCCCTTAGTGTGACACATAATCCCATTATGCATACAGTGTAACATATACTTTTACACAACTTTCATAACTTTAAAACCATACATCACATTCACATAAAAATACATATCCACAATCAATCCATTCAGGGGAACAACATATTAAAAAATGGCATGAATCCGACCAGGGGTTAAAAAGTTACTAAAAGTATATTTTGTTCCTTTCTGGCTGGCAGAAAAACATCCCCACAATGCACCCTGGTTTCCTCCCTTCTGCCCTGGAGTTAATTGGAGAAGTAATCCAATTACCCAGGACTAAAGGCAGACTCCATTAACCACATGGTTGCAAAACAACATAAAACACTTTAAAATACATAAAGTCACATTTACACATAACACACAGACATTTCACCTATCCCCAGATAGCTGGGATCTGCACGCACAAAACTACCGAATAGCGCGCAGATCCTACTCACACAGTACAATTGCCATGGAGCTAAAGTCTTTCCCATAGTCTTTCATTATATGAATAGGCTCCATGGTATGGCTATCTGGGGTATCACATTCCCATAAAGTCTGGTCCATAGTCCAAAGGCAAGAGGCGGGCAATCAGCTCCCTCCAAGGACACGTGGCGAGGTCGGTTTCGCCACACTTCTCCCCTTTACCCCCCAGACTAACAGGGTACTTGACCTCCTGCCGGTCAGTGCCCTTGTTAGTCCAGAAGCCCACCCACAAGACAGAAACAGCAGAGCAGCCCACCCACAATAAACAGTTACTACACCTGGGTGAGGGAGAATCTTGTCCAGGTTCAGGTGCCTCACCACGGCTGTGTGGGGGACTGGTAGGCTGCCTTGGTAGGTTGCTGAGGGGGCAGAGACCAGCGGTACTCTGTCCTGTTGCCAGCACTACCACGGGAGTAGTCTGGTTGGAGCCTGGTTGCTGGAGACCGACTGTCTCCCCTTTAAATACACCGCTCTGCTGCTGGAGACCGACTGTCTCCCCTTGAGTTACACCGCTTTGCTGCTGGAGACCGACTGTCTCCCCTTGAGTTACACCGCTCTGCTGCTGGAGACCGACTGTCTCCCCTTGAGTTACACAGCTCTGCTGCTGGAGACCGACTGTCTCCCCTTTAGTTACACAGCTCTGCTGCTGGAGACAGACTGTCTCCCCTTTAAATACACCGCTCTGCTGCTGGAGACCGACTGTCTCCCCTTGAGTTACACAACTCTGCTGCTGGAGACCGACTGTCTCCCCTTGAGTTACACAACTCTGCTGCTGGAGACCAACTGTCTCCCCTTTAGTTACACAGCTCTGCTGCTGGAGACAGACTGTCTCCCCTTTGGCTAAACAGCCCTGTTGTGGGGGGGCAGGACCGACCGTCCCTACCCCCTGTGCTGGAAGTGCAGAGACCACGGTCCCATCTGCACAGGTGTGGGGCTTACAGTCTCCCCCTGGTACATTAAGCTGCCGCTGGGGAGAGGTGGTAACCAGCTCCTCTCCCATTAGAACACTCTGCCGCTGGGGAATGGAGACTGGGCTCTCTATTCCCTGTACATTAATGATCCGCCGCTGGGGAGAGGTGGTAACAATCTCCTCTCCCATGCATACTTCCCTTCTCTGCGGAGGGAGACCGACTGTCTCTCCTCCCAGCACAGAGTCCTGCTGTGGGGGAAAGGGGGATGGGCTCTCTATTCCCTGCTGGATACTCTGCCGCTGGGGAATGGAGACCGGGCTCCCAATTCCCAACAAATCACACTGCCGCTGGGGAGGGAGGACGGCTCCTTCAGCTCCCTGTAACTTGGGCGCAGAGACCACGGTCCCATCTGCGCTGGTGTGGGGCTTACGGTCTCCCCTTGGTGGGTTAGGCTGCCGCTGGAGAGAGGGTGTAACAAGCTCCTCTCTCTGAACTGTAACCTGCCGCTGGGGATCTGGGCCGACTGCCCAGCATCCCTGTAGGGCCAGTAGAGAGACCTCGATCCCATCTCCACCTGCCATCTGTGGGTCTCTCCAGGACCAGTCTATGAGGTCTGGTTCTGCTTGTCGGGTAGGTTGGAGCTGCACGAAGCTGAGCAGGTGTTGGTAGTCCTGCTCCAGCTCCCACTCCCTTGTTACCAGGTGGGTCATGTCTTTGCTCACCTCGCATTCGTCAGCCCAGACATACATGCCCATCCGGTAGTCGTAGATGTCCCAAAACCTAGACCCCTCCGTGCTGCCAAGATCAATGTCGTCCTCCAAGGCATCCCATAATAAACCCGGGCCATCATAATCATCCCCCTCCGGTAAGTCGTGCTCGGCCGTCCAGGGGGTAAGTCGAATGGTATGCCACCAGAGGGCCTGGTATGCGTTGTCTAGCCAGATCTCTCGCCATACCAGGGTCTCTAGTCTTGTCACCCACTCATCCAGGGGCTGCTCTCCCAATAGATACATGCGCATCGCCACACGCTTCTGTAGCCGCTGCTCATCACTGGGGAGACTCTCACCTCGCCGCCACTGGGCGTCTTCCAGGGCATCATACCAGACTTCCTTTCTGTCTGCATCCCTGTAGTCCGCGGCCGCCTCCTCCTCCTCATCATGGAACGCTGTCCAAAAACTAGCTGATTCCATCCTGCTGTAGCCAGGGGCGCTGTACGGATACTAGCGTTGCCCTCAATTTGTAATTCCAAACGTTACCAGTGTCTCTGAGCTGCTTCTCCTCAAACTAGGACGCCATCCCACCGCTTGCCACCAATGTAACGGATCACCTGGCACCCCGACTGAGTACCTCCGTTAAAGGATGCTCCTAGTGCTTCCTGAGGACTCCAAGCACTCTAGCCGACACCACAATCACCGAACCGATTCAGCATATGAATCTTCTCAAGCCTCTGAATGCTGTAGACAGTTGAATAGGAACCATACGAATAGGCTTGTACTCCTAGCAGTCAACTGGAACAGCATACAATAAATCCTCCCCCAATAATGAGACGACACATCACTTTGAGGGTAAAACAGGAACTCTGGACTGGCTCATCCAGCCTGGCTTTTATTTCCAACTCACACATACAGGCCACACCCAGGGGGAGGCATAAAAGAACCAATGACATAGATGTTACCTCCCACACATCCCCTCCCCTTAGTGTGACACATAATCCCATTATGCATACAGTGTAACATATACTTTTACACAACTTTCATAACTTTAAAACCATACATCACATTCACATAAAAATACATATCCACAATCAATCCATTCAGGGGAACAACATATTAAAAAATGGCATGAATCCGACCAGGGGTTAAAAAGTTACTAAAAGTATCTTTTGTTCCTTTCTGGCTGGCAGAAAAACATCCCCACAATGCACCCTGGTTTCCTCCCTTCTGCCCTGGAGTTAATTGGAGAAGTAATCCAATTACCCAGGACTAAAGGCAGACTCCATTAACCACATGGTTGCAAAACAACATAAAACACTTTAAAATACATAAAGTCACATTTACACATAACACACAGACATTTCACCTATCCCCAGATAGCTGGGATCTGCACGCACAAAACTACCGAATAGCGCGCAGATCCTACTCACACAGTACAATTGCCATGGAGCTAAAGTCTTTCCCATAGTCTTTCATTATATGAATAGGCTCCATGGTATGGCTATCTGGGGTATCACATTCCCATAAAGTCTGGTCCATAGTCCAAAGGCAAGAGGCGGGCAATCAGCTCCCTCCAAGGACACGTGGCGAGGTCGGTTTCGCCACACTGCATGTTTGTACTTGGGATATATCCACTAAACAGTCGTTTTTAATTATGTTGTATTTGGCCAGTGGAGTGTCCCTATAAAATGGTATATATGCATATCTGCTCAATCCCCACCCACCTCCACATCACCTTGAGTCTATGCTAAAAATGCCCACAAGTAACAATGTCACTTTAAATAAGCAACAGAAGTCCTTGTTTATCTATATAGCACAGACACGCCTTTAAGCCTAGAATTATGGTATAAGTTATCAAGAATATCTGTGCTAGCAAAAATAATGGCTTGTGGACTAGGTAAGTAATAATCTTCCTTAGGAGCCTCAGGAAACACACCCAGAAATTAGTGTAATTGCAGACATGTTTTTTTTACAGAAAACCAAACAATCATAGACTTTAAAATACAAAGCCGAAATAAATAAATACACACACACACACATATATATATATATATATATATATATATATATATATATATATATATATATATATATATATATATATATATATATATATATATATTTATTAAAAAACAAATTATATATAAAAGTGTATTTATTTATTTCGGCTTTGTATTTTAAAGTCTATGATTGTGATATATATAAATAAATAAAACACACCCAGTACCTTTTCCACACAGGAACCAGATAAAACATTTTCACAAACACAAAACTATTTCCATGGGCATTAGTGCTTGTGCATTTTTATCACATCACAAAGTGCGCATAATGACACTGATCTTATTTCCACATAACTCCTTATTCAGGCTCCCACACATATTCAAATAAGGTCTTACCAGCCACCACAATATAAGAGTTTTCTACAAAAGGTGGACAATTATTAGTCAGTGACATTTATTTATCGATTTGTACTATTCAGTCAACTTCCTGTATGCTGATATTTTAATTGGAAAAATATGACAATATATAATTTATTTATTTTGGCACACAAAAAAAATTAAAAAATTACAAAAAAAACACCTCACTCTCAGGGTTACTTACTAAAGGCTGTTTATGCAGCCCTAACCACATGCACACCCTTATAGAGACTCACACAGCCTTCTAACACACTTCCTGAAAATGAACAGAAATTGTTTAGCTTCCTTTATTTTATGGTCTTTGCCTCTTGCTCTGTTGATAGCCTGCCAAGAGCAGCCTCCTATATTATTAAATTGCAATTAACAGACCAAGAGATAAGCCCTTCTAATGTAAATACACTGTAGTGTAAAAATGAAACCATTGTCAGATTAAACTATTGACAGAAGCATTAAAATATTTTTTTTCCCTTTATTTATTTTCACTTAAACATCAGGATTAATAAAATGAAAAAAGTGCTGATGTCAACTATGAAGGTTATTCTGAGCAGCATCAATGTCAATTATAACATTTCTAATATATGACGTGGCATTCTGAAACAATTTAGATATCAGTACTCTTGTAATTACACGTAAAGATTAGGTCAACACTTTAATAGCTATCCAAAAAAAAAAAAACATTTTAAGACACCTAAAAACTGCCTGCAGCAACTGTCACAGACAAACAAGTATGAAACAGTTGCAAATGATCCATCTTGGAATAATGATCAAGGCAAATTGTATTTAAAGAACAACTGTATCACATCTTAAATATGTATCAAAGAGAAACCAAGAAGCAAATATTCAAAATGTCAGTAGAAAATAAAACATCAATTTAGCCAAAGGTGATTTCATAAGAAATATACTGGGAGATTATAATATAGTCAGCAAAGCTTTTTAAAATACAATAGAGGACAAAAAAAATTATTATTCTACGAATGTTACACAATTTGATGTTTAGGATCATTTCACATATTCCTAACATTAAATTATTTAATTTTAAAGGATTGTCCATTATATGACAGTCCCATGGAATGTTGATGACGTCGGAGGAAGCGAAGGGTCAACCGAACACCATAGGACATTGGTGCTGGAATCGGGAGAGAAAATATATATATATATATATATATATATATATTTTTTTTTTTAAATTTGTTTTTTTTCTGTGTTTTTTTTTTTACCCTTTAAATGCTGGAGGGGTGGAGGGCACTACTTTGCATTCCTAACACAATAGAATCACTTTGAGCAGTGATGTATTTATAATTTAGGCTATCCCAACTACAGAGAGAGAGAGAGAGGTATTGCTAATGTTGCCAGATCCACCATTTTTTTATCCATGGACATATATTGCTTCTACAGGCTACAAGGCAGTTTATGAGAAGTGCATTATGGGGGATGTAGCAGAATTTCTATTATTCTAGGAGTGACTTCTTAAAATGCAATAATTTTATTTACTGCATGGCATCACCTTTCATATACCACTATACAGCATGGTGATGTAATACAAGCCCAAAAAGCATGGTGGATCAGACCATAAATATAGTTTAAAAATAAACACAAGCAACCAACTGGGCCTGAAACCCATGGGATCAACGTTAATGTGATAACAGTTTATGTATTTTTCCAGGCTTAAAAAAAAAAAAAAAGCATATAAATGTCATTGGATTTGCATTAATTTTCTTACATCACATGCATATTTGCTGGGCATAAAGCACTAGTAAATGTTATTATTTTCATCCCTTGCATCTCTGAGGCCACCTGCCCATCTCGGCTCTTATTAGCCCCCTCCACCCAGCAGTGGATAGTGAGCCCAGCCTTGTTTAGAAAGAAAGAGACTTCACAGGAAAAGACAGCGGTTACAGAAATATAATCTTTAATGGTGGCACCTGTCACACCCAGGGTGCATCTTTTGTTATTGCACTATGGAATATTATCCTTTAATGTAATCTGGATAGTGCCTGCCTGGTAGAGATGGAATATTGTCAAGTTCTAAAGGGGTTAATTTAATTGTATGAAAGGTCAGATGACAGAAGGGGTAATGTAAATAATTTTGATTGTCATCTAGATTTTTGTATGCACAGTGACTATTTTTTGCTCATAATAAATATTCCTTTATTAAATTCTGCCTTTGTCCTGTTAAGAATCACATTACATGAAGAGACCAATTAGTATATTTGCAATTCCCTAAATATTGTGCTAAGTTGTATTCAGTGAGTTTTTCTTATTGATTTACCTGGGTGACTAAAGCACCCCATTTATAAATAAGTCTTGGTGGTGGCAGCGTTAAAATAGTAATAGTTATATTATTATGTTTAAGTGTGTTTGATGTTAAGGGGGATGTGGTCATTATTTCCGGTCTTATGCAGACAAATAGTTAACTTTAACCCTTTCACCACCACACCTACATCACGCGCACTCTTGAAGTCGGGTGCGTTCGTGATAGCACCCACTCTCTGTAGTTCGAGAAGGAATCAACATGTGCGGCAGGGGGTTGCCCCTTTTAGGATGTTGCCCTGGTCAAAACTCAAAGAGGTCTCTGAGCAAAGGTACTTACATAATGTAAGGAGAAGGTGTACTTAATAAGAATAATAATAATAATAAAAATAATAATAATAATAATAAAAAAAAGGTCCAGTTTTCTACAAAATGTTCAAAGCCCTAGATGCAGGGTATCAGCTTAATGCCCTAGTACAGGCAGTCAACCTTCGGCACTCCAGATGTTTTGGACTACACCTCCCATGATGCTTTGCCAGCATTATGGGTGTAAGAGCATTATGTGGGATGTAGTCCACAACATCTGGAGTGCCGAAGGTTGCCTATTTCTGTCCTTGCAGCTGCGGTCCCAGACAGGCACAGAATCCAAACATGGTGTCACTCTCCAAGTTTACAAGAAAGTAATATCTGCCATCAGTCCCAGGACAGGATCCTCCCAAATATGGCCTCCTGCCTCACTGGGATGGTTTCCTGCATTTTGGGACACCAGATCTTTCGCAAGAGCAGAGTGTATTAGGAAAAACTAGTGCTGTGCCAAATAGTGTTCCCCAAACCTTAACGGAAAAGAACTCCTGCAGGTCTAACAAAAAGTTCCTGAGTACCCCTGCCTTGAGAAAGTAATTTCTATTGATTTAAATTCCAAATGAAGAGTGTAGACACTGATATTTAAGTCTGCTGGAAGAGCATAGAGATTACAGCTCCATCGCCGCCCGGCTACAGCCTTCCAGGTGCTACCCTGCTTTAGGCTGGCAGCCTCCTGGGGGGGCCTAAGGCAAACAGTCTGCTAACTCTTGGGTTACCTTTAGCTCTTCTTGTCTGTACCCACTGGGGAACGTGTATCACAGGTTGGGAAACCAGGCCCCAGAGAGTGCTTTAGCAGTTCTTCCTGTGTGGTCTTCCCTGAGTTGGAATGACCACAGAGGTGGTCAATTAACCAATCTGTGACATGGTGAAAGCCATATGATACAAATTATTGCAAAGTGACATTCCTTTTACACATACCTGCAGAAATGTTCTTGATAATGGTGTGTCAGTGTGCTTGTATGGTGGTGTCATGTCATTGACAATGGAAAAAAACAAAATGCTAGTATGTTTATCTTCTCATTATTGTTACATACATAGTTACATAGCTGAAAAGAGACGTGCGTCCATCAAGTTCAGCCTTCCTCACATGTTTTTGCTGTTGATCCATACGTTTTTGCTGTTGTGATTTCATTCTGTTCATATTCGTGTTTGTATTATAGGGTTTTAAATGATATATACAGTGTTATACACTAAAGTGAGAATTCAAGGTGAATTTCTAAATTTCAATGTGAAAGTAGCAGACCTGGAAGCATGTCTGAATTAGAGATGTATTAAAAATGTAATAAATAATATAACGTCTAGGCTCCATAACCCCTAAAATACACCAACGTATTTATTGTAACTGGATTGCCTTGGCATTGTCCCATGGTAAGTAGTCAAACTGTTTTCAAAGGATGTGAAACAGCTCTGGGTGCCCAAGACCTCTCTGGTCCGGCCTCCATTTCCAAAATAGCAAATGCTACATTTTCCATTTTCATATTAGTGATGTCATCTTTGTACAATATTCATGGCCTGAGATCATCTGGCACCCTCTGCCAATTTTCCCAAATAGGGACAGGACTGATATATATCGAATGCAGAATGGGAATATCCACTTTACATACATCAGAAGAGGAGGCCAAAACAGAGATAAAGTAAATGTGAAACTTACGCTTTTATAATGGGAAGGTAAAATATATATATATATATTTTTTACACCCACTACAAAGTGATACAAATGAGTAATTCACTGGAATGCGAGTTGTGGCAGGTTCTAAATAGTTTAAAAGATTTTCTATCACTGTCTGAGTCTACACATCATGATTTGTTTGTGAGTCCAGGATTAATAAAATCAATGCAGATTGATGTACACAGCTATACTGACATTACGTACTGTGCCACCATCTCACAGTTGCCTAATTTTTGGCTCCCAGGTCATGACTGCTTATCACAACTAAACCCGAACCAAAAATGACCATTGACACTTTAAAAGCAGGGGAGAGACTGGTCAAAGCCCCTGCTCTAAAGGAGGTCAACGTGCATTTAGCTTGAATAAACATGTGCGATAGCTTTAGGTTAAATTCAAATTAGATTCAGGATGCCAGTCCTATAATTATCGGCATAATTCTGGAGTCCGGTTTCTGTCGTGATTAAGATTCCCGTCTATTTCTCGTTGTTGCTACAGTGGGCCTGGTAGCCTCTCTGCTCATTGCTCCCTTATGTGTCCCTCCTTGAAAAACTGCAGTGTAATTTTCATTCAATATTACCTGCTCAGCAATATATTAAATAAAAATTAAATCATGTTAATGCTGATAGAGGGTGGTAGTGATGGAGTGCAGTCTGAATCTTTGATGGGTGCAAATCACTTTAAAACGCTTTCTTGCAGTCCCAGCTCTCAGTGAATGATTTCAGCCAAATAAAAAAATAAAAAATAAAAAAAAAAAATTGTGTGGTTAGGCTGAACCTGAACAAACACACACACACACAGTCACAGTGGAAATAGTAATCCACATACAGGCAGGCCCACTAAACTAAACGTGGTGGTCAGTCATTTAGGGAAGTTCCTAAATGGATATAGAGTATGATAGAATAGACATGTTAGTTTTATTGCGGTTTAGGGTGAGCTACAGGCCTGTGATACATTAACTTACATAGTACGTCACTGAGTTTTATAGCTGTGGAACTCTGTGATATAGTTATATAAACACTTCACATTATGGAGAAAAAATATTTTCAGTGTTGTTGGGCTCCCTGTATTGTGTGGCATTTAGAAGCTCCAAGCAGTTAGGTTTGTGTTTGTATTTATAGATCTATGTGTAGTGTAGTATGTGCATCGCTATTTCACTAGGTCTTTGGCAGCTCTAAGTAAGCCTGATGTGAGTTCAAGTGGCATCACCGATATTATTATTGCCATTTATATAGCGCCAACAGATTCCGTAGCGCTTTACAATATTATAAGAGGATTAAACTAGGGGATTTAACTATAAATGGGACAATTACAAGAAAACGTACAGGAACGATAGGTAGAAGGGGACCCTGCTCAAACGAGCGTACAGTCTATAGGAGGTGGGGTATA
This sequence comes from Pelobates fuscus, assembly GCF_036172605.1. NCBI lineage: Eukaryota > Metazoa > Chordata > Amphibia > Anura > Pelobatidae > Pelobates > Pelobates fuscus. The sequence goes on from NC_086317.1 coordinate 403,588,186, forward strand.
AGACACATTAGGACAGGAAGTAGCAATCAAATAAGGTGGGAGTGAAGCAGAGCGAGTAGAGTGCTGCCCTTTAGGAGAGAGCAAGAGACAGGTATGTGAGGTAGAGGCTACTCCAGGAGACCATAAACTTTCCTAAAGAGATGGGTTTAAAGGCACTTTTAAACGATTGAAGACTAGGGGAGAGTCTGATGGCGGTAGGCAGGCTAATCCATAAGAAGGGAGCCACCCAAGAGAAGTCCTGCAAGCGTGAGTTGCCCATACGGGTACAAGCAGTGAACAGGAGAAGTCATGGGCAGAGCGGAGAGACCAAGATAGAGATATATATATATATATATATATATCTCTATCTATATCTATCTATCTATCTATCATGTAGACCCTTTTCCCACCAAATCTGAAACCACAGGAAAGACGGCATGCGATCTGTCATGGCAGTTTTCATTCAGGCATTAGTTGTCTATCACAGTATTCAAACTTAGAAACTTGTGTACAATAATAAAAAATTGATGTTTTCTCTTATCCCTCGCCCCTTTCTTACCTGGGATCAGAAAAGCATTTTATGTTATACTTCTGTGTTTCCCCTGAGCAAGGAGATACAGACTAAGGCACTGCATTATATAAAAAAAGTGTGAGGAGGACAGAGACTACACTGTGTTTCACCATATTTATTCTACAAACATAAGACATATAGGATTGAATGGATTGAAATAAATTATATTGAAAGAAAAAAAAAAAAAGCCACACATGCACACAACCACAACTGCCAAGTTAGAATGTAACCCCTTAATGACCAACACACTATGTGCTTTATGATATAAGATGCACATAATTCCATGTGAATGACTTGTAAGCTCGTTTTAGCAGGGCCTTCTTATCATATTCCGTATGTAAACTTATTTGTTGTAAACTCTCCCCATTTTATAATTGTAAAGCGCTGAGAATATCTTGGCGCTATATGAAATGATAATAAATGAATGGGTCAAGCTATATACCTTTACCCTTTGTGCCCCACTCCCTTTAGCATGTAAGCGCATTGAGCAGGGCCCTCAACCCTTCTGTTCCTGTGTGTCCAACTTGTCCGTTACAATTATGTATCTGTTAGTCCACCCATTGTACAGCGCTGCAGCATTTGCTGACGCTATAATATTAATATGATTTATAATGTTTTAATAATACCCACACGAAAGTAGCTTTATAAACAATGTAATTTGCTGGACAGCTCTATGGACACGTATCCGTAAATGACCAGATATACAAAGCGCGTTCATGGATTAATTCTCAGGTATTCCCACTGGAGATGCACAGGCCCTGCTCATTCTGACTTGGCACAGTCTCTCAGCCTGATGGAATCTTGCCAAGTTTAACAGCAAGCCCATAGAAAGCCCATGGCAAGTAGCTGAAGACAGGATAGACTGCAAGCTCGACTCCCTATTGAAGTCAGTTGGAATCTAACCACCGTGAACATCAAGGAGATCTCAGCAAATTTGCAAAGCAGAATACGCTGGTTGCCATAGCTGCAACAAACCGAGAAGGGACTACCCTACAGCCAATATCCCCAGGTTTCTTTATGTAGTAAAATCATTGTAAGTATAGGTTTGCATATCCCTTATTTTATTATTTACTTTAAACACAAAACGTCCAACAGTGTAATCACACTGTATGCTTTTTATATTTCAATTACAATTTTTTTTTTTTAAAACCTCAGTGAAGAACATATATTTATTTGCAAATGTATGAATATAATTGAATTTATTGTCCTCCTTTGTTATTGTAAATTCCTGCAAACACTGAACCTTTGCTGAAGAAGCAGAGGGTCCATCATAACCACTTCTAGGCACCAGGGATGCATCCTATACTTAATATCAGAAAGTTGTTTCAGGTAATACTAGATTGCATTTTCCAGGATGCTGAATATCATGGAGTCAAGTGGTCCAGAACAGCTGCAATGGCAAAGGTTAGCCAGCACTGCACCTGGCTATCAGTCACATTTAAAGAGATTGCCTGTCTGTAAAGAAAACTTGCATAGCTTTACACAATGGTCATGTCACAGATAAAAGAGAAGAGGGGTGTACATCCAGCAGGGGTGCCATACAGTACAACTGCACATCCCCCCATTATTTTCTATGCAGACCGTACTATAATATATATATATAATTACTAAAAACAATAAATAAGTGGTTAATATACATACACAACTGTAACCAGTTCTACAAAAAAGGTATTGAATAACCCAGGGCTCTCAATCAGTATGTTAGGAAACTGCACTACATAAGCCATGCAAGTAATGTTACAGTATTATAGAAACTCACATGTACCTGAGGTACTCCCCACCTGTACATAGTTCGTGTCGTGTATAAATTCATGCTGGTACACTACACAATTCCCAAATAACAGCAGAGAATTAAAGCACACCTGACCCCACCCCCACATACCTACTATAATTATTACACACTACAACAAAATATAAAAACGCTATGCTTAATAACTGTCTCCACCAACTGAACTTCCAAAGCAGATACTGTGTATCACAGTCTGTCAGTATCCTCCCAAACAGGTCGTTTAGTATCTCACTTTAAATTGATGAGAGCTCGCTTAATAAATGACACAAGGTAACTTTTCACTAAATCAAAAGAACACACTCCATAAATCACACCGACATACAAACACCTACACAGAGCAGGGCAACAAGTCAAACATTAACACAAATCCAGCTTTTATTAATTTTACAGTGCGATTTCTTAATTTATTTTTCCCCAGTGACAGATTGGCATGTGCTTAATTTGTATCTGTAACTATCAGCTTCAAGGCTACCAGAAGAGGAAGAACAGAACTCTGAAAAAATGTTGCAATCTTCTCAGGAAGTAAAGAGGTTAAATTTGCATGTGTTCGAGCTAAAGCCACTGTTAGAACAAAGAAGCAATGAGGTAATAGGTGAGGGTCATCTTACCTTTTGTCTTCAACTTAGAGGCACTTGGGGGGGGGGGGCAGTGGGAGTGAGGCAGGTATGCAGACAGCCCAGATGATGGGACAGGGTGAAATGGATGGATCTGGGCGATATAGCTAGAGGACACAAGGAAATGACAGAGGAACTTGCAGAGTAACAAGTGTCTGGGCTGTCAGTTACCTCTCAGACTGCTGCTGATCTTAACCACACTTAAGTCATTCAGGAAATGATCTAGTGTTAGTGCATGAAGGAGGTGGCGTTTTCAGCTCACAGGAGGAGCAAAAAAATATATATAATAGGAGAACAAGAAAAGACAAAGCGTTACCTGCTTGGAGAAGGCGGACTCATGGGACATTCATCGAGCATCCAAACAGGTGTATCCTAGTGGGAGGCAGGACGGGGCTCGCCTGGGTCCTAAAGCTGGAGAGTTTGCTGCATGGAATGGCTAGTGCAGGATGATCATTTTACTGCCCCTTTAATTAAAGGATCTTATTAAAGTAACATTTTACAGGGAAGCAGTCTGAATTCATAGAGAAGGTTAGCTGGGAATGTGAGACTTGATCATCTTTCCCCATGGCAATAAATGCAAGATTATTTACCACATTGAATGTAGAAAATCATCAGTAGTAGTCACTAACTTTACACAAATTGCATGTGAATAAAATAATAAAAAGAAAAACAAAACTGCCAAATAGATATTTGGTATAGAACAGCAGCTCTCTATACATTGGATTAAAAGAAAAGAAACATTGTTTGGTTGTATATTTTTAGTTTAGGATTAGGGTTCTCTCAAAGTACCAGCCAACATACACTATATGGACAAAAGTATCGGGACACACCTCTTAATTATCGAATTCAGGTATTTCAATCAGTCTCATTGTCACAGGTGTATAAAATCAGACATCTAGCCACGAGTTCTACAATTACAAACATTTGTGAAAAGAATGCGTTGTTCTGAGAAGGTCAATGCATTGGTGATAGGATGCCACCTTTGTAATAAGTCAGTCTGCGAAATTTCATCCCTGCTAGATATTCCACAGCAAACTGTAAGTGATATTATTGGAAAACGGAAGTGTTTAGGAACAGCCGCAGATCAGTCACAAAGCGTAAGACCATGTAGAGTCAAAGAGCGGGTGTGTTAAAGTCACCAACACTCTGCTGATTCCATAGCTGAAGAGTTCCAAATTTTCACTGGCATTAATATCCACACAAAAGCTGTGTGACGGGAGCTTCATGGAATGGTTTTACACGGCCGAGCAGCTGCATGCAAGCCTCACATCACCATGTACAGTGGCAAGCGTTGGAACAAGTGGTGTAAAGTACGCCTCCACTGGACTCTAAAGCAGTGGAAACGTGTTCTGTGGGGTGACAAATAATTTTCTTTGTTTGGCAGATGCCAGTAGTACCTGACTGCATTGTGCCCACTGTAAAGTTTGGTGGAGGAGGTAAAATGATAATGTGTTCCAGGGGCTTCCAGTGGAGGCAAATCTGAATGCTTCAGCATACCAAGACATTTTGGACAATGCTATGCTTCTTAAGCAGCGGCTTAGCCCTACAGGCTACCTAACCCAGGATTATACCAATACAGTGATTACACTTTTTTTTTTTTTTTTTTTTTTAAGTCCAGAGCACTGTTTAGTTGATGGTCCAATATAGACTACTCTTGGCTTTATTTTTCTTGTCATTTATCATGGGGGACAAGGCATTTAACTGACCACTAGAGGGCTCTTTTTGTCCCTATTGTTGCAGGGTATTAATAAGTGCCCCCTACACGAAAATTTTATATATATATATATATATATATATATATATATATATATATATATATATATACTTGGGTATTATGCAGATCTGAGAATGATCTAGTGTAGTATGATTTTATTAAAGACACGGAGGCTTCTACTATGCAAAACTTTCTTTAATTCCCTCAGAAGCAAAGATAGAGGAATATAAATATATCACATTGAGAAAAAACTGTATAGTAACATAAGAGACCAATCACATAACAGAGGAAGTGACTATAAAAGGCTTGTGTCTCCCAAGATCCCTCTCTTTCTTTGCTGCTCCCTCAGACCAGCTAAGTATTCTCATTAATTTCCTATGATTATTGCTTCATCTTCTGTACTGTTTATTGATATTTGTATTTGTAATTCCTTTTTTTTTTTTTTTTTTTACTTGCATCTTGCTTGTTGTACAGATGTGTGGTGTGCCTTTCTTTTGGGTCTCTCGCGGACAGGCTGTGTCCCCTGCCGGACCCCTTCCCTCTCCTCCCCACCCCTGCGATAGCGTGGTGACCTCTGGGTGGGCTGCCCGACGTCTCCATCCCCGTGGGCAGCAGCTGGCCCTCGTTCCTGTAGGCTACGGCTCTTGTTTGCCGTCCGGGCAGACCGCATGTGTATTGTTGCACGCGGCTCCCTCCCCCTGCTGTGAACAGGCCGCGGCTGGTTTTCCTCATGCAGGGACCATTTTGAGGACAGAGCTTACTCACGTTTTTCCTGCTAACACCCGGTACGACTGCTGTGCGGTCCTCTCGGTTACTGGGACCCCTGAGCACAACACCAGTCAGGTTCTTGTTTTATTTATCTGTTTTTTTTCTCTGTGGGTTATTTAACCCTTAGTTTAATTCTTGGGAATTTGGTTTGCACTCTGTCACCCATTTTCATACTTACCTTGCATCATGCAGGTTAAGGGCGATGGGCCTGAAGGCCAGCTCAATGAGTTCCAACAAGTGCAGGCTGAGGATAATATGACCTCTGAGAAGTTTCAGGCCCTGCTGGACTCCACTATGGCCTCATCTATTCAGAGAGCCTTTACCTCTGCCATGGGAGCGGTGTCTTCATCGCTATCCCAGATGTTGGTGCAGGCCCTTTTGCTGTCCTCGGCAGCTGCCCCTGCCCTCCTGGGTACTAGGTCTCCTTCTGCCCCTGCCACACCTAAAGTTATGGTGAAACACCTAACCTCCCACTCCTCGATGCAGGTACTGCCTGCCATGATGGACACGCTTGAGGCGGTCAAAGATGGCACACCCCCAACATGCAAAAGAGCCCCGGGCCGGGCAAAAATGGCCAGATTGTGGAAACGGGCCAGGTCCCGTGAGCAGAGGTCGGATACCGACCGGAGTGGGGAGGGTGACTCTGAGGCTATGGAGTATGCCTCTTATGATGAGGCTGATACTGAGGAGGACATTCCCTCTGGCACCGCGGCCCCTACTGGGGCTACCGCACCCACCCAGGGTAGTTTCGCTCAGTCATCGGGTAAGGGCACAGCGATTCTGGACCCTCAGGGTACACCCCTATTTGATCCAGATGATCTGCCTCACCCCTGGTCAGTTGAGTGGGAGCCCCTTGGGCATATTGCTCAATATATAGCGCTTCATATGCACACTCCCCTCTCTAAATAAGGTTGCAGTAAACTGTGCCCAGAATGCCCTAGACCCAGGCTCCCAGTTCAACCTGTAAAACCTCTGAGGTGGACCCCCAAATTGCCCAATTCCTTAAGTCAGGCTGTAAGCCCAAGAAAGGTCTTGACTTCTCGTTCAAGAGCCATTAGGATAAGATTATGGATACGTTATCCAAGGTCTGTGAGCTGCTAGACTCCGCTAAGGCGGGTAAGTCAGAGTTGGTCTTTAAAAATCGACCCTAAACTGGCGAATATGGCCATGTCGGAACCTGGTCCCGTGGCTACGGGCATGCTGTTTGGGAAAAATTTCGTTAAGGACCTGGGGTCCTACGAGAAGACTTTCATGGCAATTGATAAAGCCCACGCGAATATGAAAAAGGTATTTTCTCCAAAGGATTTTGGAGGGGCGGGATGTAGCAGGAGCCGCCGCCTGGCTCATTCCAAGCCAATCGAGGCTCTTTCTTCCCTGTGCATGTATTCCATGATGCCAAAACTCCGACCTTCTTCCCGTCCAGAATGAGGACTTGGAACTCTTGATACCCTCAGGGTGCCACGTTGGGCCGACATTTTGAGTACCCATTTTCCCCTCCTTCTCACATGCGGGTGGGGGGCAGGTTGGCCCAGTTTTGCCACAGGAAAGCACATCGACATTGGATGCTTGGGTTCTTCAAACTGTACGGGGTTATCATCTCTATTTACTGTCTGTGCACCGTTCAATGTTATATCCCCAGGGAACTCAACCTGTTGAATGAACAGGAGTTGTTGCTCCGCTCAGAGATTCAAGAGTTGCTCGCAAAAGGGGCAATCCAAGAACTACTGTATTCCTCCCAACCTTTTCCTAGTATCGAAGAAGGGCGGCGGGGTTCGCTCTGTGATACACCTCCATCCTCTCAATGTCTCAGTGCCAGCACTTAAAAATGGAGGGCATCCATTGCCTCCGAAATCTCCTCCAGCCATCGAACTGGTTGGCCATACTGGACTTACGGGATGTGTATTTCACGGTCACGATTGGCATGGAACACAGTCTCCATTTTACCTGGCAAGGAAAGCGCTGCAAGTTTATATGTCTACCTTTCAGTCTGGCCTCCACTCCTTGGTGCTTCACTAAGGTTATGAAGCCAGTAGTGTCATGGACGACCAATTTGCTTTAGAACTTGGGTTTCCTGATCAATTGGGAAAAGTCGATGCTGGTCCCTGCGCAGTCCGTGGAATTCTTGGGTTTCCGATTTAGACTCTATCCAGCAGTTCCTGTATCTCCCAGAACCCCAAAAAAAAGCCATAAAGAAGGAACTCAGACGAGCCCTTCAAGCATCGGATCTGTCGATCAGACAATTGATAAGGCTCATTGGCCTACTCGCGGCTTCCATCCAGGCTGTCTTTCCAGGGCCACTACACTATCATGCCCTTCAACGCCTAAAAGGCTCCTACCTCAGATCAGGACACTCTCTTATGAGACGAGACTGAAGTTGGACACAGACTCCAGAGATGAGTGGATCTGGCTTGCGCAGCCATCTTTGGGTCCATTCCAGATGTAGTGATCGAATCCAACGCCAGTTAGCACGGATGGGGTTCACGCTGTGGCAGCATGTCCACCGGAGGCAGGTGGTCAGAGATTGTGACGTTGCTTCATATCAACTGTTTTGAACTCTTAGCAGGTGCCTTCACTATTCGCAGTCTTCCCTCCGTTCAACTTGATTACTCGTACACTCTTGAAATTGGTCCGACAAGACTGTACAATGGTGTTGGTCACTCCTCTGGAGGTCACAACCGTGGTTCCCTCGTTTACCGGAAATGGCAATCTTGCAGGCGTTCCGCAGGCAACTATCCACCTCCTCCGCAACGCATGGGCACCTGGAACTCAATCTGCCTATTGATCTTTGTGGCGACTGTGGTCTGGTTGGTGTGTGTGTGGGACAAGCAATGGATCCCATATCTGACCCTTTTACATATGCCATTGGAGTTCCTCACTGGCATGTTTGAGTCGGAAAGCATAAGGCACCATCAATTTGTTCCGTTCGGCAGGACATCGACTCATAGATGGATCACCGGTCGGGAGACATCCTTTTGTGTGTTGTCTCTTCAAAGGGTTTTACCTTGCTCGATTCTACGCCTTTTTGGGGCGTCAATGTGGTGTTACAGTTCTTGACGCCTTGGTACCCATCAGGAGCTGAGGCTTAAGCAACTGTCCGCTAAGATGGTAATGTTGTTCTGCCTGATTTCTTGCAAACGGATGTCAAATGTTGGGGCACTTGATTGGGATGTCGTTACTTTCATCCCAGGGGTATATCATTTAATATCTCCAGGAGGACGAAGTCGATCTCTAAATCCTTTGTTTATCCTAGATTCCAGGGAGTTCCAGTGCTCTGCCCGGTGGAGTGTCTCAATGTATATCTGGATTCTACGCAATCTTAGTGTACTGGATTTACACCCTTTGTTTCCTTCCGGACCCCTCCTCTTTCGGTGTCGACTCCTATGCTGGTGCGTTGCATTTGTTGGCTTGGCAGGCATTGACACATCGTCTTTTACGCCTCATCTGGTGCGTGGAGCCATGGCATCAAAGGCTTCGGCGGTTGGTTGTCGTCTTGAGGATATTCTGCGGGCTTCTGATTAGTCGCGGGAATCGACGTTCCGTGATTTGTACTGCAGACCGATTAATCACATTGCAATTCAGGTGGTGGCTCAGCTTTAAACTTGCATACTTGGAGCCTCCGTGTCTTTAATAAAATTCCCAGATTTTATGATTAACATGACGTAAAGTCATGATTTTATTAATGACACGGATGCGAGTATTATTCCCACTCGCCCTCCCTGTTATGGGGGTGTTTGATGGGACGACATTTTGATGTTACGGTAAGTATTCCGTTTGGAATTTGATTTTCCTTGTATATGTTTTTGGCTATTTATTGGGTTTCATGATTTATTGATTACTTATGTATTCTGTTTTATAGGTTTGAATACTTGGACTGATAAGTAGCAGAATTGTTTTGAGTATTCGAGTTTGGAAATTACCATATTTTTTTTCTGTTCCCTTTAGCTTGAAGTTATCGCTCCGATCTGGTTTCCTGTTGATTTTGGTGGCTGAGTTTGGTTTGTGGTTGTTGGTCTTTGGTTTTCGCAAGAAAGAGGGGGATCTTGGGAGACACAAGTCTTTAATAGCCACTTCCTCTGTTATGTGATTGGTTGCTTTTTGTTTGTTTTTTTGTTGTTTTTTTCTCAATTTGATATATTTTTATATTCCTCTCTATGTTTGCTGCCGAGAGAATTAAAGAGAGTTATGCATGATAGGGGCCTCCGTGTCTTTTAATAAAATCATGACTTTACGTCATGTTAATAGCAAAGTCTAGGAATTATAATCCTGATCCAATGCATGCTTATATTATTGGTGGCAGTTGCAAATAGTAACCACACATCCAGGAAGTATACGATTTACAGCCGCCGCCATTAATTCAGCTACTCTCTCTGTATAGTGAAATATTTACATATTAGTTTGGGAGAAGGAGTCACACTAATGATGCTTTCTTAGCTCCTTATCGGACATGTCATTATCGGAAGAGGCTTGAATCAAAACTGCACGAACTGTGAACCAGGGAAACCTGTCCTTCAAGCATGTTAGTACGTAGGTGATAATGGCTGAGGATGATGGGTATTCGTTTCCAGCATCTTGAGCAGTTATTCCTGAATCCGCTTAATCATAGCAGTGATATATAAAAAAGATGTGATGAATGAAGCTGTAAACATAATTTTCATTTATGAATATAGTGACACCACAGTGTTATGCAAAGTTTATTTCAAATTTAAGGTCAAAGTAGCCAAATAGAAAGCAAATTAAGTTATAGTTTGGCTTCATTGCCCTTATAATTCCCAACAAGGTTAAATTTGGTGAATAATAATGTGAATTTTTAATATCCACTTATACTTAGTTATGTCAGACTGGTTTAACTCTGAAAAGTCTGATGGCACCAGGGAACTCCAGGCAGGCACCATAACAACATTAATGAGATTAAGCATTTATGGTGTCATGTCCTTTTTAATTTATCAAGTTAAAACCAAAAGACAGAAAATGCAACAGTCTGTTGAAAGGAACAGTCTATCCTATTATTTTCATGTGGCTGCTTGAATCAAATTATAATATTGTGAAAATGTACACAGTGCAAATGGTATGTTAAAATGTCTTTCTAATACAAAGAATGTCTAGAAGACTCCTTTGCTACATAGATGATCATGGTATACTTGGTTGCCTGCAGGGAAACAAAAGCAATCCCTGTCATTATAGAGTAATCATTTAATTACAGAGTATTCATATGATGCTCTCATTCCCAAACCATGTGAATTTGAACCCGACCGCTACATATGCATCAGTAACGGGCAAATTGACAGCTGTTTCATTCAGTGAGTCACTGTCATAAGCTGAGGATGGGAAGTAACTTTTCTATCAGAAATGCAGGTATGTACTCAAAATCCTTGGCAAAGAAGCAAACCATGACTTGCCCCAATGTAGGAGTATAACTGCCAAATAAAAAAAGAATGGTCCTTCAAAAATTGCTTCCTGCTGTGCACTAAATAAGAGGACATTTGGCTCAAACAAGTGCCTTTTTAAAGCTTTGTGAGCCTGAAAAATGCTCACCACAGACAAGATCACTGACACACACACACACACACACACGCTCTCTACAAGCAAATTCACTGACACACGTAAGCTGGTCCAGACAAGCTCACTGACACACACATGCTCACTGACACAAGCTCACAATGGAAAGTCTCACAGACATACAAGCTCACTATAGATAATCTCACTGACACACACATGCTCACTACAGACAAGCTCAATGACACACAAGCTCATTAATGCCATGTTCACTGACACACACATGTTCGCTACAAACAAGCTTATTCCTTATCAAGCACATACACACGCAAGCTCACTCTCTGTCATGGGCTGCTGACAATTTTAAGCCTACCTGGCAGTGAAGGCTGTGGAAGCACTGGGAGATTAATTACATTTTCCTTGATTCTAGAGGTGGAGCAGAAGAGGCACGGAGAAACTGCTGGGACTGGGAATCGTGAAGGGAGACTTACAGTCCTCCCTAAGGCCGCACCAGTGTACAGTACCTCCCTCACAGTCCTAGGGGAAAAATCAAAATTAAAATGCATTAGGAATGCCTGCCTGGCCCCATGTGGTGCAGTCCACCGGGAAAATTCCCAATACTCCAGTGGGCCATTCGGCCCCTAAGTACAGGGCTGATCTTATTGGCTGAGAGTGCTCGGTTGGGGCTGTCAGTCTACAAGCCAGTCCCTGCATTACAGAGCTTAGCTCAGTGGAGCTAATGGAATTTCTACACAGTTATATTTGGCTCCAGAAGAGGCTGCAACCAGCGTCTGGCAAAACCCAGATAAGTTATTAAATGTTTAAAAACAGTTTGACAAATTACCCAGAGAATGTACTAGAACACTCATGTCACCATAAGCACTACAGCAAGTTGTAGCATGTATGGAGTTTAACGAATGCTCTTAAAGCATCATCCACGTTATAAGATCGAATCTCAATAGTGATGAAGTATTTAATTATGAAATGAGTTGAAAACCTGAAGGAACAGTGCGAGTTATCCATGGCTATAGAGGAAAAGATTGCACAAACTAATGTTCTAACTGTCCCGTAATCCTGCACAGCACCGCCAGCAACTATGTGGGGCAGAAAAAAAGTATGTGTCCATTGTTAATAAAATAAACACAAACAGATGGATATAGTCTTGACTGTCATCTTTAAGTCTCACCATTCTCAGCCCTGGTATGTCATGGAAGGGTTTAATGGTGTCCAATGATTGTGGGCCCAAGAGCTGGTGTCTGGATGGTGTTATGTTATGTTTATCCAAACCGCTATAACCTGTTCCTTTATGATCATGTCATTCCTTTTCTTGTTGCCTTTCTGGTCAACTGCGTTATTTTGCCTAGGATAGCCCATTTCTTCATCGAGCTGAGAAAGGTGACACATTTCCTTATCAATGACCTGAAAAAAACTTCATAAATCAGATTAATCTTGGGCTTACACCTTTGTTCAACAAATTCTCTGAACTAGTTTGAGGACAAACAGCTCTTACTCTTATCCTGTCCAGGAGATCTGTTTACACACCTACAACATTATCTATGAATGGTTGTGCAACTTTGAAAGTCTTGATTTCCTTTTTCCATTTCAACAGTAGTGGATTGGGGTGCCAAGACCTCATATACCTCAACTTGCATTACCTTCTACAAAGACCACCATTGTCCATACATTTCCATCTTTTTCCCCAAGTCCCAAATGTTATCGAAAATGTATTAATCAGCAATCACTCAATCAATAACAAAATTCAATACAATCCTTCATGAGTGACAGATTTACACTTGCTTACAACACAGTTTACAACTAACTTGAGTTTATACAACATGCTATACGTTTCTCAAGAATGCTTTTAAAATCAATGTCAGTTGATTAGTGCTCATCAAATGTTTTTATAGAGCTGTGGAAAAAGAGTTGAGGTGTGCCCAGAAGATAAACCTGTCAGACTTGATAAGTACATTAACGTCACATTGCAGATATGTAACTGTTAAAATCAAGCCAACTTCCAGTGACTGGGAACAGAAAGTTATAAAATTTAAAGTCCTACATACATTGTTTTACATTTCCTTATCTGCTATATTGGTCAAATATGTGACTGTAAATTCTAGAACCTAAATAGTATTATAGAAATAGCCTCCATGTTGACCACATTTTAATATTCTTTTAAGCTCGGCCCTTTCCAACTTGCTGTCACCCTAGAGAGCTAAGAGAGAATATGAGAAACTGAAACGGTCTGGATTATTTACTAAAGTGAAAATTCAAAGTGATTTGAAAGTGAGTTTACATTTAAGGACAGAGTAGCTGAATGGAAAACTATAGCTGAATTAGACAGTTTTTCCAGTTTGGCTACCTTGACCTTAAATTTGAAATTCAAGTTATGTGTTCGGTTCACTAAAGTGTGAATTGTCGGAAATTCAACAATAATTGAAATTTTTAGGCAAAACCACCCGGATTTTCAGTTTGACTATTCTGGCCGAAATCTAAAAATTCACTTTGAATTCACTATAAATTCCAGGAAATTAGCACTTTTGTGAATAACCTTGACAGGTAAACTTGGGGGAAAAAAAACAAAAAAAAACGAGAGAGAGAGCGTGTGTGTGTGTGTGTGTGTGTGTGTGTGTCTGCCTGCTTTGCCTATTTTTACTTTGCTAATGTATTCAGAAGTAACTATGTAATGAAAACAGGGAATTACAGAATCTATAGGGATCTATAAATAAAGTATTGCCTGAAATGTCGGAGTAGGGGATTATCAACTAAATATTGTTCAGACTGGGCCAGGGTACGCCAGCCCCTGAATGTACAATAGTTATAAAATCCAACTAAAAATGATCAGTTCACGTACAATGTATGGGCCTCAGCTGTACACCGTCAGAGTCTGCCTTATCTGTTTCCAAATTTCAGCATTCCAAATAAGTGACAAAACTAGTATTTTTACATGATATCATATTCCAAAATAGGAATGATTAAAGTGCAGTATATGTCACATAATATACAACCAAGCATAAAGTCTTAACATTTTTCTTAAATACAATTACTAATAATGGTATACATGTAGTAAAAAGACATATATAAATATACTACTTATAACAAAAAAAAATTTAATAATTAATAATAGAGAAACTGGAGATATTAAAAACCGTAGATGGGGCATATTTAAAGATAATCTAAAAGAAAAAATGGTGTTGCAAAAAAAAAATTAAATGCAAAATAAGGATGTTTAAAATTAAGCAAAATGATACAACTCCCTAAAACATAGAATATATCACTATAGGATTAAAAAGACTAACTAGATACACGCTGAGTGTAAAAGTAGCTGTTTATTCTTTATATTATGTTATTATAAAATAAGTTAATTTATGTATTTGTACATTATGTATTCAGATAGCCTCTTTCAGATCCTACTTGTGGGAATGTATGTGTCACTTGCAGCCAGTTTAGGACTACCTCTCCCTCAAATACAAATATCCACACCCTCACTTTTTGAAGTCTAAAAGTGCTGTCTACAAACACACCCCTGTTAGTCACAAGTCTGAGAGTACAAAATGACAGACATATAATTTTTAATGCTTTACAGTTACAAGCTCTTGGCTTAGGGGCAAATAAATGCACTGGGGTTTTGGTCTGCATGCTGCAGCTTAAGCAGTCATTGTAGACAGGGCCGGTGCTAGGATTTTTAGTTACACAGGCGAAGATGCATTTTGGCGCCCCCAACCCTCATTTAAAAAAAAAAAATGCATCTTCACCTGTGTGTCTTTCCTCCCAAGCCACAGGCACACAGGCATCATTTTTCAGTCACACAGTCAAAGTCATACAGGTACACTGTCATACAAAGACAGCAATAATCATACAGAGACATACAGACACATACAGTCAGATACATACAAGCAGAGACATACATGCATACAGAGACATGCAGGCATACCGTCATACAGACACATACATACAGACAGGCATACAGAAACATACATACAAAGACATACACACATACAGATACATGCATGCATACAGAGACATAACGTCATACAGACACATTCATATAGACAGGCATACAGACACATACATACATACAGAGGCATATCGTCATACAGACACATACATACAGAAACATGCATACAAAGACATACAGGCATACAGAGACACACACATACGTACATACAGAGACATAAAGGCATACAGTTACATACATGCATACAGAGACATATATACAGACATTCAGAGACAAACATACATCCAGTTACATACATGCATACAGAGACATACAGACACATACGTACAAGACATACAGGCATACGGACACATACATACATACAGAGGCATACCATCATGCAGATACATACAGACAGGCATACAGAAAAATACATACTCACACACACACACACACATACTCACATGCGCACACACACACACTGACATACTCACACACACTGACATACTCACACACACCGACAGACACACTCACACACAAACTCATAGACACACTTACACACATACTGACAGACACACACACTCACTCACACACACTGACATACACACACACACACACTCACTCACACACAAACTCATAGACACACTGACAGACACACACACACTCACACACATACACACTGACATACACACTCACACACAAACTCATAGACACACTTACACACACACTGACAGACACTCACATGCACACACACAGTAATTAATAAAGTAATTAATAATAAATTACATTTAAATGTCCCACCCAGCCTCCCTACCTGGAGTGCTGGCGTGGGTCTCTCATTGGTGGCCCAGTGGGGCTGCTGGGAGGCGTGCGGCTGAAGTTGATTAGGAGGCGGCGAGGGAGCTCTCTGATCTCTCTGACCGGCTCCCTCGCAGGCTGTTTTCTGATGCCGCGGGAGCCGGAATATGACGTCATATTCCGGCTCCCGCGGCATCAGCAAAAGGCGCGCGAGGGAGCCGGTCAGAGAGATCAGAGAGCTCCCTCGCCGCCTCCTAATCAACTTCAGCCGCACGCCTCCCAGCAGCTCCGGGGAAGCAGGAGGTGACCAGGCAGGAGGGAGCACTTCCATCCTGCCGGTCACTGGAATTTTGCGCCCCCAGAGCCGGTGCGCCCTAATGCGGCCGCCTGGGCCGCCTTATGGACGCGCCGGCCCTGTATACCATGTTATGTTTGTAATACCTGTCAAAGAAATGCTTGCAACAGCTGTTGGAGCTGTGCAAGCCCAATGTGATTTTATGCACAACCAAAATAAAAATAAAGAATTTAAAAAAATAATAATAAAGAATTAAAAAAAAAATTTAATATAAAAAAAAAAATAATTAAATATATATAAAAAAAATATATATATAAAAAAAAATCAATCTTACCCCCTTCAAGTGCTGGCAGACAGTTCTAAAGTGATGGCGATCTGAGGAGACTGCAGGCACTCCAACACGATGGGGAGCAGTCTTGCTCACCATATTAAACTAAAGTCCGCCTGGGCCTATCTGCCTATCTCCCCTTCCCTCCCCTTCCCTTCCCTTACCTTCCTGTTTTCTCTCTGTCATGGGCGCCGCCATATTGGAGCCAGCAGAGGGAGCCCGGCCCTGATGCATCCGATGGTGGACCGCAGGGGACTCTGGGGGAGGTGTAAGTCGCGCCCTCCTCCTGTCATCATCAGGAGTGGGCGGCGCGGCAGGAACTTCAACTCCGGTCCGGAAGTAAGGGGAGCAGGCAGCCTCAGCAGGGCAAGTAGGGCTGCGGTATTATAAAAATCTGAATCCCTAGCCGATGGCTGGGGATTCAGATTTTTGCGCCCTCCCTGCTCGGGCGCCCTAAGGCGGCCGCCTGGGCCGCCTTATGGACGCGCCGGCCCTGATTGTAGATCTTACATATTTATTTTAGTATTATATGGCCAAGGCTTAAAGGGATATTGCAGTCCCCTAAAGCATATCCGCTTTCTGAAGTGCTTTATGTGTGAAGAATGTGTCCTCTTTATTCATTTGACAAAAAAGGACAGATTTCAATATAAATGGGCAATATTATAAATTAAAGGGACACTACAGGCACCCAGACCACTTAATTTCATTGAAGCTATTTATGTGCAGTGTCCCCTTATAAATTGGATGGTTAAGACTGCTTCTAGTAGCTGTCCACCAGAGAGCCAGTAGAGGCACTTATTGCTGCTTCCCAGAGTTTAACTCTCTGAAATAATGTAGGACATCTTCACCCATTGTATGAAGGCATCCAGCATCCTCTAAACCCCCATAAGAAATTATTAAAATAATGCTTTTCTATAGGGAAGCCAAATGCACATTCAGTTCCTCCCCATCGGCTGACCTAGTCGGATGAGGGGCCTAATCCAGAGACGAGGAACATCAGAATAATATTGTAAAGCTCTACGGAATCTGTTGGCGCTATATAAATGGCAATAATAATAATAATAACTGGACTCAGTTTAAAGGGTTATTTAACCCTTTCATGGCTATGGGGTAGGTTGGGGAGGTCAGCGACATATGGACACTCTCTGGTGATTAGAATGTCCCTATAGTGTTCTTTTAACCTTGCTACACACTCCTGGCTGTGACAGCAAGTCCTGTTACTTCCTGGTTTGTTTAGCTAAGTGGAGCTAAACTCAAGAGGCAGCAATTGCCCAGCAGTGGCGTCGCTAGGAGGGGGCCAGAGGGGGCCTTGCCCCCCCCCCCTAGGTCAGGCTGTGCCCCCCTTTGTGCCCCCCCCAATTTAAATTAAACGTATGTGTGTGTGTCTGGAGCGGAACTGTGGACAATAATTGCCAGGCTGCTGTCTGCCTGGCTGAGTCAGCCAGCGCGGCTCCAGCTGTTTTATTATCAGGGAAGTTCTGACAGTCGCAAGGGAGAGTCTCACCTCTCTGTCAGAACTTCCCTGATAATGTTTTCGTAGTTTCGGCGGCTCGTGTCCGCCGGAGTCAGTCTGGCGCCACCCACAGTGTGACCTGACCTCAGGGTCAGGAGAAGTTCAACCCTCCCATCATAGGGAGGGAGCGGAGCGCAAGCGCACATTGCGGCGTACGCGCGGCCACACGTGACACCGGCAGAGGCAGCCGCGCAGAGCATAAGAAGAAGAGGAGCAAGCAAGAAGAAAGAAAGAGGAAGACCCTGAAAGAGCGAAGCAGTGAGCAGAGAGAGAGAGCACAGAGGAGAAGAAGAGCAAGAGGAGAAAACCGCAGAGCAAGTAAGTAAAAGGAAGGGAAATAGGGGGGGTCCTGAGCATGTGAAGGGGGGGGGGGTCCTGAGCATGTGAAGGGGGGGGGGTCCTGAGCATGTGAAGGGGGGGGGGGTCCTGAGCATGTGAAGGGGGGGAGGGGGGTCCTGAGCATGTGAAGGGGGGGGGGTCCTGAGCATGTGAAGGGGGGGGTCCTGAGCATGTGAAGGGGGGGGGGGTCCTGAGCATGTGAAGGGGGGGGGGGTCCTGAGCATGTGAAGGGGGGGGGGTCCTGAGCATGTGAAGGGGGGGGGGTCCTGAGCATGTGAAGGGGGGGGGGGTCCTGAGCATGTGAAGGGGGGGGGGGTCCTGAGCATGTGAAGGGGGGGGGGGGTCCTGAGCATGTGAAGGGGGGGGGGGGTCCTGAGCATGTGAAGGGGGGGGGGTCCTGAGCATGTGAAGGGGGGGGGGTCCTGAGCATGTGAAGGGGGGGGGGGTCCTGAGCATGTGAAGGGGGGGGGGTCCTGAGCATGTGAAGGGGGGGGGGGGTCCTGAGCATGTGAAGGGGGGGGGGTCCTGAGCATGTGAAGGGGGGGGGGTCCTGATGCTGAGCATATAAGGGGGGGTGAGCAAGTAGAGGGGAGCAGAGCAAGCAGGCAAAGAGGAGCCTTACTTACTGGAGACTGTAGACATTTTACAGTGCAGCCACACGTAAGGTGTGAATCCTTACCTACCTGAGAGTGCAGTTTGCAGAGGAAGTGAGTGGAGCGAACAGTGCTGCCTACATACACCTTACCTGCCTAAAATTTCATTTTGCAGAGGGAACGAGTGAAGTGGACTGTGGACAGTGCGGCTACACCTTCTTACCTACCTGAGATTGCAGTTTGCAGAGGGAGTGAGCGACCACTGTAAGTAACATGAACTTTAATTTAACATTTTTAGTAACTCATATGTATGTACCCAGGATTACCTATTATGCATATAACAATGAAACAAGTCGTTTTAGTTTTTGTTGGTAATGGATTCACCAACTTTTATACAGGTAATTGGCATGTCAGGGCACACATTTAAAGGGATCCTATAGTGCCAAGAAAACCAACCCGTTTTCCTGGCACTATAGGCTCTTGGAGTGCCACCCTCGTCGCTGAAGGGCTGAACCCCTTCAGCCACTTACCTTAATCCAGCGACGGGCTCCCTCGGTGCTGGTGACCTCTCCTTCCCCGCCAACGTCAGAGCCACAGTGTAGCCGAATGCTTTTCTATGCGGATCTTATTTGACACTGGACTCCGTGAGGTTGTCAAGCGTAAAATAAGATCTGCATAGGAAAGCACTCCGTGTAAATCACAGAATAAGTACGATTTACTCAGTGTACATCGCAGAAGCGCCTCTAGTGGCTATCAGGGAGTGTATGCTATGTTTTCACTGAGCTATAGTGGTCCTTTAATTTACTGACAGCCTCCTGCACATAAGCCCTGCCCCCGCCATTAAGCAGCAGACCTGTAGGAAAGGCCAGAAGATGGCTGCCTGACGCCCAGCAACAGCCTCCAGTGACAGGTAGGCTTGGTGTGTGTATGGACTCAGCAGTCTGTGTGTATGGACTCAGTCTCTAAGTGTGTATGGACTTAGCTGTGTGTGTGTACTCAGCAGTGTATGTGTGTGTATGGATTAGCACTCTGTGTGACTGTGTGTGTGTGTGTATGGACTCAGCAGTCTGTGTGTGTGTGTATGGACTCAGCTGTGTGTGTGTGTGTGTGTGTGTGTGTATGTATGGACTCGGCAGTCTGTGTGTCAGGATTCACACCGTGACCTCCAGACTGCCAGACGGGGTCGCCCCTTTGTTGCCCGAAGAGGGATTTGAACCTGTGTACTTGGCAGTTCTGAACCTGCTCTCTAACCTCTGAGCCATTTCAGGACTTTGGATAACTCCCGTCTATACTTGAATTGCCTGCAGCACTAGGGGGCTGGACTTCACCTGGCTCAGACCTGTCAGTAACTCTCCAGCTGTATCTAATACCCAATTAACAAGGTATAAGACACTGCTCCTCCCTAAGGGCAGTGTCAGTTCAATGACTCTGGTTGGAGTATTGCTATTCCACGTTCCAGTATTCTCCTGACCTTGGATTGCTGCTCGTTTGTACCCTGACCTCTGGCATACCTTGACCTCGGCTCGCTACTCGTATCTCCTGATTTCTGGCATCCTCTGACCATTGGCTTACCTACGACTATTCTCCTGGATTTCCTTTTCTGTACTGCGACTTCAAGCATTCACCTGCACAGCCCCCGTGCACAGATTCACAGGCCAGGTAAGTTCTACCTTGACCACCTAGGCCTGTGTCTAATTGCAAGGGTGAGCATATCTCTGCATATTGGACTCCCAGCAAGGTAAGCCTGACACTGTGTGTGTGTATGGACTCAGCAGTCTGTGTGTGTATGGACTCAGCAGTCTGTGTGTGTATGGACTCAGCAGTCTGTGTGTGTGTATGGACTCAGCAGTCTGTGTGTGTGTATGGACTCAGCAGTCTGTGTGTGTGTGTGTATGGACTCAGCAGTCTGTGTGTGTGTGTGTATGGACTCAGCAGTCTGTGTGTGTGTGTGTATGGACTCAGCAGTCTGTGTGTGTGTGTGTATGGACTCAGCAGTCTGTGTGTGTGTGTGTATGGACTCAGCAGTCTGTGTGTGTGTGTGTGTATGGACTCAGCAGTCTGTGTGTGTGTATGGACTCAGCAGTCTGTGTGTGTGTGTGTGTGTGTGTGTGTATGGACTCAGCAGTCTGTGTGTGTGTGTGTGTGTATGGACTCAGCAGTCTGTGTGTGTGTGTGTGTGTGTATGGACTCAGCAGTCTGTGTGTGTGTGTGTGTGTGTGTGTATGGACTCAGCAGTCTGTGTGTGTGTGTGTGTGTGTGTGTGTGTGTATGGACTCAGCAGTCTGTGTGTGTGTGTGTGTGTGTATGGACTCAGCAGTCTGTGTGTGTGTGTGTGTGTGTGTGTGTATGGACTCAGCAGTCTGTGTGTGTGTGTGTGTGTGTATGGACTCAGCAGTCTGTGTGTGTGTGTGTGTGTGTGTATGGACTCAGCAGTCTGTGTGTGTGTGTGTGTGTGTATGGACTCAGCAGTCTGTGTGTGTGTGTGTGTGTGTGTGTGTGTATGGACTCAGCAGTCTGTGTGTGTGTGTATGGACTCAGCAGTCTGTGTGTGTGTGTGTGTGTATGGACTCAGCAGTCTGTGTGTGTGTGTGTGTGTATGGACTCAGCAGTCTGTGTGTGTGTGTGTGTGTATGGACTCAGCAGTCTGTGTGTGTGTGTGTATGGACTCAGCAGTCTGTGTGTGTGTGTATGGACTCAGCCGTCTGTGTGTGTGTGTGTATGGACTCAGCCGTCTGTGTGTGTGTGTATGGACTCAGCCGTCTGTGTGTGTGTGTGTGGACTCAGCAGTCTGTGTGTGTGTGTGTGTGTGGACTCAGCAGTCTGTGTGTGTGTGTGTGTGTGGACTCAGCAGTCTGTGTGTGTGTGTGTGTGTGGACTCAGCAGTCTGTGTGTGTGTGTGTGTGTGTGTGTGTGTGGACTCAGCCGTCTGTGTGTGTGTATGGACTCAGCAGTCTGTGTGTGTGTGTGTGTGTGTGTGTGTGTGTGTGTCTGCTAGTGAGGTGTGTGTGTGTGTGTGTGTGTGTGTGTGTGTGTGTGGACTCAGCAGTCTGTCTGTGTGTGTGTGTGGATGGACTCAGCAGTCTGTGTGTGTGTGGTTTTGTGTCATACTACACAAAAAAAACATGTCACACTTCTAAACAAAGTAAAATATATATTTTCGTGTGTGTATGTATGTATGTGTGTTTGTATATGTGTATATGTGTGTATATATATATATATATATATATATATATATATATATATATATATATATATATATATATATATATATATATATATATATATATATATATATATATATATATATAAAAAAACCAAATAATCTTGCACTCCACCTGATCCGTAGTCCAATGCCCGGTGCTTGTCAGCCAAAAATCAACGAACAATTCAAAGATAGCACTCCAGGGACTTAATAAAATGTAACTTTTATTTTTCTCACTAAAACATCAAAGGTGTCAACGTTTCAGCTTGATCCCCTCAAGCTTTCGTCAGGACATTGACGAAAGCTTGAGGGGATCAAGCTGAAACGTTGACACCTTTGATGTTTTAGTGAGAAAAATAAAAGTTACATTTTATTAAGTCCCTGGAGTGCTATCTTTGAATTGTTCGTGTTATATATATATATATATATATATATATATATATATATATATATATATATATATATATATATATATATATATATATATATATATATATATATATATATATATATATATATATATATATATATATATATATATATATATATATATATATATATATATATATATATATAAATTTCAATGCTACATTTACCGGATGTATTGCATATACTAACCTGGTTTTCATATTTCCTGAGGTGCTCAATCTAACTAGGCATCATGGGAAATAGAGCCAAAAACAACTTGACTTGCTGAACATCACAGGATACATAGTGCAAAACTAAATATATAAGTGCTGTTTTATAACTTGCCTTCCTCAGTAGGTTAGAGATGCCAAGTTATAGCTCTCCAGTTATTCTTGAAATGGAGGCTGTGGATCACTGGCAATAGGTGGATACAATTAGTTGTGGGATTCTCAATTAAACTACAAATCTATGAAATAATCTCTAACTTTGATCTGAAAATGCAATTTTGCTATTTACTTGTCTATTTTAACAGGAATAATATGTCAAACATGATTAATTTTGTAGAACTAATAGGAGTTTAGACAGTAATAAAAGACAGTTGGTTTTATCCACTAAACGCTACTTTGCAGTCGATTTAAATTAGTAAATGGCAAAATTTAGTTGTGGCTATAGCTTTGTTGAATGCTTCAAAATCACCTTTTAATTACATTTTAACATTTGGCTTGTAAACCTCAGTATTTTAATGTAATATTCAGGAAAGGCACCTATGTTTTTATACAGTATTTTCATATGCAATTGCTTGAGAAGTATAAATGCTGAGGTCATCCAT
Organism: Pelobates fuscus; assembly: GCF_036172605.1. NCBI lineage: Eukaryota > Metazoa > Chordata > Amphibia > Anura > Pelobatidae > Pelobates > Pelobates fuscus. Next base: position 403,611,353 of record NC_086317.1, read on the forward strand.
AAAGTGGCAGTAAAGAAAAACCCTTCATTGTTGCCAGGGCCGGCGCTTCCTATAAGGCGAACTAGGCAGCTGCCTAGGGCACCATATAGGAGGGGGGGCCCTGTGCCCCCATCGCCGACCCTTTAAATGTTGCAGCAGCCTGAGCGCTCTATAGAGAGCGCTCAGGCGGCTGCCGCACTGCCTCACCTCCCCTGTAGCGTGGCCGAGCTCCTCTCCGGGTCCGCGGTCCTGGCCGGACTGACAGGAAGTGCACACTGAGTGTGCACTTCCTATCAGTCCAGCTGGGTACAGGAAACAAACTCCTGTACCGCGGACCGGAGAGGAGCTCGGCCACGCTACAGGGGAGGTGAGGGAAGGAGACCTGAGGGAAGGAGACCTGAGGGAAGGAGACCTGAGGGAAGGAGACCTGAGGGAAGGAGACCTGAGGGAAGGAGACCTGAGGGAAGGAGACCTGAGGGAAGGAGACCTGAGGGAAGGAGACCTGAGGGAAGGAGACCTGAGGGAAGGAGACCTGAGGGAAGGAGACCTGAGGGAAGGAGACCTGAGGGAAGGAGACCTGAGGGAAGGAGACCTGAGGGAAGGAGACCTGAGGGAAGGAGACCTGAGGGAAGGAGACCTGAGGGAAGGAGACCTGAGGGAAGGAGACCTGAGGGAAGGAGACCTGAGGGAAGGAGACCTGAGGGAAGGAGACCTGAGGGAAGGAGACCTGAGGGAAGGAGACCTGAGGGAAGGAGACCTGAGGGAAGGAGACCTGAGGGAAGGAGACCTGAGGGAAGGAGACCTGAGGGAAGGAGACCTGAGGGAAGGGTGGGGGGAGAGGAGAGCTCTTTCACACTACACGCGCGCACACACACAATGCATCCCTATACATACACAGAAACACACACACACACTGCTTCTCTTGCATACACACAGAAACAATGCATTTCTTACACACACTCAATGCACACACACAAACACACTGCATCACCTACACAAACTGGTATGCCTATACACTACATTCCATAAGCACACCCATTAGATCTTCTACAATAACACATAACACATCCCCTACACACTACACTCCCTGTGAGTGAATTTAATGGGTGGAACATATAGGTGAACTTATGGGTGGGCCTTATGGGCATATTCACAGTCAGGCCCTGGGGCCCAGACCTTGAGCTGTGTAAGGGGCCTCAAAAAATGGAGCTGCTTCCTGTTCTCCTAGAACATTGAATTTTGTGACCGCAGTTACAAACAGACTCCAGAGATCCGGTTCTACACCAGACCAGTGGAGCCAAACTGCAGCCAGTGCCCATCACCATCTTCATCTGGTTGTAAGTAGGCAATCTAGTATGTTATTAGTGACACTAATCTCTAATTAACCTCACATTAAAGGGACACTATAGTCCCCAGAACCACTGCAGCTTAATGAAGTGGTTCCGGTGTCTATAGCCTGTCCCTGCAGGCTTTTTAATGTAAACACAGTGTGCAGCACTGGCGTTGGTTCATATGGCAGATCATGTGGGTGGGGCTTTGTGATGTCACATGGGGGGGGGGGAGAGGGGGGCAGCAAATTTTTCTTTTGCATAGGGCGGCAAAAATCCTTGCACCGGCCCTGATTGTTGCCAGTACCTTACCCTTACTCTAAGCACCATGGCCACTTTAGTGATTATGGTTTTTGGAATCTGTATGTGCATCGTTTCACTTTTAAACCTTCCCTCCAAAACCAGGAAACAAATCTGTTTACATTTTTAAAATCTGTTTTTTGAAAAAAATTAACAAAATTGAAACTTAAAACCAAAGACCCGAATTTTATTGAAGGACACAAATTCAACAACCCAAAAAGCTGCAAAAAAATAAAGGCCGCTGCCAACAGGAAAACGTTAAACTGGGAAAAGCAAGCTACATGCAACACATCTACTAAATCACAAAGAGAATAATAATTGGCCACCCTTCATCCACACTCTTCTGACTCCAAATATAAACCGTATAGCACCAGTAACTACCTACGCCTGTGTATATATAAAAATCAAACCAGCTGCATCTAAACTTCTACCTCCTAGGTTAGCTTTTATAAACTTGAAAAAATTATGCCATTTGTTCCATGCAGCTACTCCACTTACCCGCTGTGTCCATCTTCATCCTAATTGGACTGGATTTTCCCAAATTGCTACATGCAATCTAGCACAGCGGTTCCCAAAGTGTGGGTTGCGACCCACTGGTGGGTCGCAGGGCGATTCCCAGTGGGTCGCGCTGACCCATACATCCAGGGCCGCCGGGCAGTCAGGCAGACTGACACCAGGAGGGAGCCGGGCGGTTTGCCCTGTATGCCGCCGGGCTCCCTCCAATCAATCAGTCTGCCCAGCAGCTCCGGTCTGCAGCTCCGCCGGGTGCAGAGCTGCAGTTCGTGTGATAGAAGTCTCGCGAGCTCCCAGAGCGTTACCATGGCAACACTCAGGGAGCTCGCGAGACTTTTATTACACCGTCTGCAGCTCTGCACCCGGCGGAGCTCAGACCGGAGAGGTAGCCCACCGGACCACCAGGGAGACACTGGACCACCAGGGAATTAAATGAAGGTAGGACACAGCCCCCAGATCCTGCCACCTAATGTAAATCATTTTCTCCCTACCCCCACCCCCAAACTGTAACCACTTCACTCCCTGCCCCCTCCCCACCCTGTAACCCCTTCACTCCCTGCCCCCTCCCCACCCTGTAACCCCTTCACTCCCTGCCCCCTCCCCACCCTGCAACCCCTTCACTCCCTGCCCCCTCCCCACCTTGTAACCCCTTCACTCCCTGCCCCCTCCCCACCCTGTAACCCCTTCACTCCCTGCCCCCTCCCCACCCTGTAACCCCTTCACTCCCTGCTCCCTCCCCACCCTGTAACCCCTTCACTCCCTGCCCCCCTCCCCACCCTGTAACCCCTTCACTCCCTGCCCCCCTCCCCACCCTGTAACCCCTTCACTCCCTGCCCCCCTCCCCACACTGTAACCCCTTCACTCCCTGCCCCCCTCCCCACACTGTAACCCCTTCACTCCCTGCCCCCCTCTCCCCACTGTAACCCCTGCTCTCCCTGCCCCCCCAGACTGTAACGCCTGCTCTCCCTGCTCCCCCACTGTAACCCATTTTCTTCCTGCCCCCCCACTGTAGCTTTCTCTCCCCCTGCCCCCTACACTGTAGCCCTTTCTCTCCCCTGCCCACCCACTGTAACACTTTCTCCCCCTGCTCGCCGCCCACTGTAAGCCTTTTTTACCCTGCCCCCCTACACTGTTACCTGCACACACACTCCTTACCACACGGTCACCCTCACCTGTTTCTGCGTGTATGTGTATCTGAGTCTCCTTTTGTGTCAGTGTGTATCTGTTTACATGAGTGTATGTGTATCTGTGTGTAGGAAAATAAGTGTCATTGTGTGTGTATCGCTGTGTCAGTATGTGTATGTGTATGTGTGTGTCTCTGTATGTGTATACACTGCACACATACTCCATGCAAAAAACATGCTTACATCCAAACACACATTGTGTATATGTATATTTTATATACACAATATACACACACTGCATCCACTACACACGCACTGCAATCAAACGCAAACATTACATACAAACACACCCATGTATTAAAACACTAAAATGATATACAAAAACCCCTTCATTCAAACACTGACACTACACACAAAAAGCACACCTGCATTTAAAGTCCAGCACTACATTCAAACACCCCTGCGTTCAGACGCAAACATTACAAACAAGTACACCACTACATTCCAATGGCAACAGTACATACAAACACTCCCATACATGCACACACATACTTAAAGGACCACTTCAGCTTAATGAAGTGGTCTGGGTGCCAGGTCCATCTAGGATTAACCCTGCCGGCTGTAAACATAGCAGTTTCAGATAAATTGCTTTGTTTACAAATGGGTTAATTCAGCCTCTAGTGGCTGACTCATTGACAGCTTCTAGAGGCGCTTCAGCGCTTCTTACTGTGATTTTCACAGTGAGAAGACGCCAGCGTCCATAGGAAAGCATTGAGAATTGTCATGGTGTTCACTTTTTAAAATATGCATTAAAAAAAGCAAGTGGGTCTCGAAAAATTACCATTCTGAAAAGTGGGTCTCGGGCCATAAAAGTTTGGGAAGCCCTGATCTAGCAGACTGTTTGTTTCAATCCCATCAATGTATACACCTCTCAACCAAGCATTATTTTGAAACATTAACCGTGTTAATTACTAAAGTCCAAGTAACACCATACCGTTTGGGGCAAAATTATTTGCTGCTGTACAAAGCCGTTTGGACTACAAAATTCATAGTATGCAACAATGTCTGGATTTTGCTCTGAATGAGCCTTAATTTGCTCCAGATTTCAAGCATACCAAAAGCCGTTGGAAAACTGTAATCTGGGCGAGGACATACAGGCCCAGATGCTTCAAATCAGTGCCCAGATTTTAAGGCCCAGGTCACTAGATAGGCCCCATCTCTAGGGTAAAATAATGGTGTGGTTATTTGCCGCAATTTTTTAAATTTATTTTAGTTTTTGATTGTTTGTTTTTTATTGTATAGATGGCTGTTATAGATTTTTTTTTTTTTTTTTTAAGAATTTCTTATTTAGTTTGCATATAACCGATATACATACAAGCCTAATAGAAACAAAGTTTGATGAGGCAAGTCTATTGACATAAGTAAAGACAGTGCAAGACAACATTAAATAGTATCTAATGTGACAATATAATGTAACAGACTATGTCTGTGCTAGTTTTGTCATGTAAATAAGTAACCTTTTACCTTACAAAGTAACCTTTTTTTTATCGTAATTTGTGTGGTCAATGTAGGACATATTGTATGTATACATACATACATACATACATACATACATACATACATACATACATACATACATACATACATAGGGGTGGGGGGTGGAAGCTATTCCATATAGTGCTGGTCAACATTTTAGGATGTAGTCATAAATGGGGAATGGGTGTGATTTTGTTCAGGGGAGATTCCCTGTTCGAATGCATATAATCCATATGTTGGAATAGTGAGGGATTATAAATGGGATAATGGGTACAAATCAACTGAAAAAGATATGTACATTAAGAAGAGGTAAGGAGGTAGTAAGAGAAGTAATTTGGAAACCTGTAAGTGGACGGTTGAACAATAGTGTTGTCGCGAACCCGAAATTTTCGGTTCGCGAACACGAACTTCCGCAGATGTTCGCGAACCGCCATTGACTAAAATGGGCAGGCGAATTTTAAAACCAACAGGGACTCTTTCTGGCCACAAAAGTGGTGGAAAAGTTGTTTCAAGGGGACTAACACCTGGACTGTCGCATGCCGGAGGGGGATCCATGGCAAAACTCCCATGGAAAATTACACAGTTGATGCAGAGTCTGCTTTTAATCCATAAAGGGCAGAAATCACCTAACATTGACACCTGTCCTCAAAGCCCCTGATACACACTGACACAGAGCAGAATAGAGACTGTCCCCGTCCTCAGAGACCATGATACACACTGACACAGAGCAGAATAGAGACTGTTACCCCTACATAGGGTCACTTGGCAGATATGGCGGGGTCGTGGGAGGGGGAGGATGACTTTCACCTCTTCCCCTGTTAGATTCCCGTTGTGCTGTGACATCACCCTTATACGCTGTGTAAAGCATACTATTTAATCTGATCAGCATGGCCACTTGATTTTTTTATAGTTTTCACGCTGCTTGTAGTTTATATATGGTTCACAAAAATCAAACAAACGATAAAGTAAACATGTAAGGATTCAGAATATTCTTTCAAACCCTTACACATTGTGTGTACGTATTTTTTGTCTTAAGTTTGTGGCTTTAAAGAGGTTCACGTTGTTTCTATGATGTGCATAACATGTTCTTGTAAATGTTTGTTAAATTTTTCCTGGAATTGTAATTTTTGAATCTGAATAAAGATAGTCAAATCCCTGATACACACTGACACAAAGCAGAATAGGGACCGGGGGTCTAGTAGCGTGGACACCCAGCACAGGTTGTTCTCCTTCAGCCTTTTTATACGAGGGTCCGTCAACAGGCACGACAGCATGATAGACCCCATTTGCACAAGGTTGGATGCCGAGCTACTCATTTCCCGTTCCTCCTCCTCACACAGAGCAGAATAGGGACTGTTCCCCCTACATAGGGTCACTTGGCAGATATGGATTGACACCTGTCCTCAAAGCCACACTGACACAGAGCATAAAAGGGACTGTTCCCCCTACATAGGGTCACTTGGCAGATATGGATTGACACCTGTCCTCAAAACCCCTGATACACACTGACACAGAGCAGAATAGAGACTGTTCCCTGTCCACAGAGACCATGATACACACTGACACAGAGCAGAATAGAGACTGTTCCCCCTACATAGGGTCACTTGGCAGGTATGGATTGACACCTGTCCTCAAAGCCCCTGATACACACTGACACAGAGCAGAATAGAGACTGTTCCCTGTCCACAGAGACCATGATACACACTGACACAGAGCAGAATAGAGACTGTTCCCCGTCCACAGAGACCATGATACACACTGACACAGAGCAGAATAGAGACTGTTCCTCCTACATAGGGTCACTTGGCAGGTATGGATTGACACCTGTCCTCAAAGCCCCTGATACACACTGACACAGAGCAGAATAGAGACTGTTCCCTGTCCACAGAGTCCATGATACACACTGACACAGAGCAGAATAGAGACTGTTCCCCGTCCACAGAGCCCATGATACACACTGACACAGAGCAGAATAGAGACTGTTCCCCCTACATAGGGTCACTTGGCAGGTATGGATTGACACCTGTCCTCAAAGCCCCTGATACACACTGACACAGAGCAGAATAGAGACTGTTCCCTGTCCACAGAGTCCATGATACACACTGACACAGAGCAGAATAGAGACTGTTCCCCGTCCACAGAGCCCATGATACACACTGACACAGAGCAGAATAGGGACTGTTCCCCCTACATAGGGTCACTTGGCAGATATGGATTGACACCTGTCCTCAAAGCCACACTGACACAGAGCATAAAAGGGACTGTTCCCCCTACATAGGGTCACTTGGCAGATATGGATTGACACCTGTCCTCAAAACCCCTGATACACACTGACACAGAGCAGAATAGAGACTGTTCCCTGTCCACAGAGACCATGATACACACTGACACAGAGCAGAATAGAGACTGTTCCCCCTACATAGGGTCACTTGGCAGGTATGGATTGACACCTGTCCTCAAAGCCCCTGATACACACTGACACAGAGCAGAATAGAGACTGTTCCCTGTCCACAGAGACCATGATACACACTGACACAGAGCAGAATAGAGACTGTTCCCCGTCCACAGAGACCATGATACACACTGACACAGAGCAGAATAGAGACTGTTCCTCCTACATAGGGTCACTTGGCAGGTATGGATTGACACCTGTCCTCAAAGCCCCTGATACACACTGACACAGAGCAGAATAGAGACTGTTCCCTGTCCACAGAGTCCATGATACACACTGACACAGAGCAGAATAGAGACTGTTCCCCGTCCACAGAGCCCATGATACACACTGACACAGAGCAGAATAGAGACTGTTCCCCCTACATAGGGTCACTTGGCAGGTATGGATTGACACCTGTCCTCAAAGCCCATTATACACACTGGGGGGAGCTACTGTCCTCCCCAACCCCTGCGCGGTGGGTGGGGGCCATAAATCACAATGGGGGGACCTACTGTCCTCCCCCCCCTCTGCCCCCACCCCTGCGTGGTGGGTGGGGGCCATAAATCACAATGGGGGGGCCTACTTTCCTCTCCCCCGGCCCCCATCCCTGCGCGGTGGGTGGGGGGCATAAATCACAATGGGACGGACCTACTGATAGGAGTGGAGTATTGTTCACATTAGTTCAATACCTTCCGCGTCTCCTATCAGTGGACGTGTATATGGCAGCCATTTTAGGAACCGCACACCTGGGACCCGAGCAAGGTCACCTCTTTCAACAGGCGACATGATTTGGCCCTGTAAAACTATCCTGGATATTATGTACAACTTCTATGGATATGGCAGTGATTTCTGTAACAGGGAGATGGAAGAAGATGCTTGGTCGGTCCTCTTACTTGAAATTTGGGGCACTGCGCGGGCAAGCTAATGTGCCACCAGATAGGAGTGGTGAGTTTAGTATTGTTCATATCAGTTTAATACCTTCCGCGTCTCCTATCAGTGGACGTGTAAATGGCAGAGATTTTTAATTGTTGAATCACCTCCCCTTTTTAGGCCAAGGTGGGAAGATGCTTAGACCACTGGTATATTGGTGCCATCTTGGAGGATTTTTTTTTTTGGTTTGGTTTTTGAAGCCACAGTGCTGCACCAGTGGGCCTAAAAATTAGGCATGTACACATGCCTGAAAAATTTGGTATTGTTGCACAGGCAGAAAGTGCCCTAAAACATGGCGGCTTGAACCCTAGTTGGTGGCGGATAAGTCACGCAAGTCAAACGTCATTCAGAGCTAAAATACAGCATCGTGTGGACCATTTTTAGCCCAAGGCAGCTCATCTCATCAGGCCTTTTTTAATCGAATGTATCACCCAGTGTCAGTCCCTTCGGGATCCATCCCTCATTCATCTTAATAAAGGTGAGGTAATCTAGACTTTTTTGACCTAGGCAACTTCTCTTCTCAGTGACAATACCTCCTGCTGCACTGAAGGTCCTTTCTGACAGGACACTTGAAGCGGGGCAGGCCAGAAGTTCTGTCGCAAATTGGGATAGCTCAGGCCACTGGTCAAGCCTGCACACCCAGTAGTCAAGGGGTTCATCGCTCCTCAGAGTGTCGATATCTGCAGTTAAGGCGAGGTAGTCTGCTACCTGTCGGTCGAGTCGCTCTCTGAGGGTGGATCCCGAAGGGCTGTGGCGATGCATAGGACTTAAAAAGGTCCGCATGTCCTCCATCAACAACACGTCTGTAAAGCGTCCTGTCCTTGCCGGCGTGGTCGTGGGAGGAGGAGGAGGATGACTTCCACCTCTCCCCCTGTTAGATTCCCGTTGTGCTGTGACATCACCCTTATACGCTGTGTAAAGCATACTTTTTAATTTATTTTGCAAATGCTGCATCCTTTCCGACTTGTTGTAATTCGGTAACATTTCTGCCACTTTCTGCTTATACCGGGGGTCTAGTAGCGTGGACACCCAGTACAGGTCGTTCTCCTTCAGGCTTTTTATACGAGGGTCCCTCAACAGGCAGGACAGCATGAAAGACCCCATTTGCACAAGGTTGGATGCCGAGCTACTCATTTCCCGTTCCTCCTCCTCACTGATGTCATTGAAGGTATGTTCTTCCCCCCAGCCACGTACAACACCACGGGTACCAGATAGGTGACAACGAGCACCCTGGGATGCCTGTTGTGTTTGGTCTTGCTCCTCCTCCTCCTCCTCAAAGCTACAATCCTCCTCTGACTCCTCTTCCTCACAATCCTCTTCCAGCGTTGCCGCAGGTCCAGCAAGCAATGCTGATAAGGCTGTTTCTGGTGGTGATGGTGACCACAACTCTTCCTCTTCCTCTTCACGCTCATCTACAGCCTGATCCAGCACTCTTCGCAGGGCACACTCCAGGAAGAAAACAAATGGTATGATGTCGCTGATGGTGCCTTCGTTGCGACTGACTAGGTTTGTCACCTCCTCAAAAGGACGCATGAGCCTACAGGCATTGCGCATGAGCGTCCAGTAACGTGGCAAAAAAATTCCCAGCTCCCCAGAGGCTGTCCTAGCACCCCGGTCATACAAATATTCATCAACAGCTTTTTCTTGTTGGAGCAGGCGGTCGAACATTAGGAGTGTTGAATTCCAACGTGTAGGGCTGTCGCAAATCAAGCGCCTCACTGGCATGTTGTTTCGCCGCTGGATATCGGCAAAGTGAGCCATGGCCATGTAGGAACGCCTGAAATGGCCACACACCTTCCTGGCCTGCTTCAGGACGTCCTGTAAGCCTGTGTACTTATGCACAAAGCGTTGTACAATCAGATTACACACATGTGCCATGCACGGCACATGTGTCAACTTGCCCAACTTCAATGCCGCTATCAAATTTTTTCCGTTGTCACACACCACTTTGCCGATATCCAGTTGCTGCGGAGTCAGCCACTTTTCCACCTGTGCGTTCAGGGCGGACAGGAGTGCTTGTCCGGTGTGACTCTGCTTTCAAGCAAGTCAAACCCAAGACGGCGTGACACTGCCGTATCCGGGATGTGGAATAGTACCTGGGGAGCTGGGGGGGTGCCGTTGATGTGGAGCAAGACGCAGCAGCACAAGAGGACTCAGCCGAGGAGGTTATGGAAGAGGATGGAGTAGGAGGAGTAGACGAGGTGGCAGCAGGACTGCCTGCAATTCGTGGCGGTGTCACCAACTCCTCTGCAATGCCACGCATTCCTTGCTTGTCAGCCGTCAGCAGGTTTACCCAATGCGCAGTGTAGGTGATATACCTGCCCTGACCATGCTTTGCAGACCAGGTATCAGTGGTCAGATGGACCCTTGCCCCAACACTGTGTGCCAGACATGCCATGACTTCCTTTTGCACAATCTAGTACAAGTTGGGGATTGCCTTTTGTGAAAAGAAATTCCGTCCGGGTACCTTCCACTGTGGTGTCCCAATAGCTACAAATTTTTTGAACGCCTCAGACTCCACCAGCTTGTATGGTAAAAGCTGGCGGGCTAATAGTTCGGACAAGCCAGCTGTCAGACGCTGGGCAAGGGGGTGACTTGGTGACATTGGCTTCTTACGCTCAAACATGTCCTTGACAGACACATGACTGTGGGCAGATGAGCGGGAACTGCTCAAGGCGGGAGACGGAGTGGCGGATGGTTGAGAGGGGGCAAGAAGGACAGCAGTGGTTGACGTGGCTGAAGATGCTGGACCAGGAGGAGGATGGCGGCTTAGAGTAGGCGTGCTGCTTGTACTCATGTGTTGATCCCATAGGCGTTTGTGATGTGAAATCATGTGCCTACGCAAAGCAGTTGTACCTAGGTGGGTGTTGGACCTCCCACCAGGGGCGGACTGACAGGTCGGGCAGATCGGTCGTGGACCGAGGGCCCGAGCCAGTCAGGGGCCCGGCAGCACAGCTCTGGCTGGGGAGATCTATCTTTGATCTTCCCAGCCAGAAGGAAATAATTCCATCCTCCCATATTTCAGTTGAAGTGTCCCCCCATGCTGCTCTGCTTTGCTCTGTGTAAGAGGGAAGAGGCGGGGCCAGAGGATAGGAAGTGATGTCACTTCCTGTGCTCGCTCTTCTGTCCTGCGGAGTGCTGAAGATTAGGAGCAGCGGGCAGAGACCAGGTATGTGCTTTGTTAATATTTTATCCATCCCTCCCTGTACCTCTCACAGCCCCCCCCCCCTCCCTGTATCTCTCACAGCCCCCCCCCTCCCTGTATCTCTCACAGCCCCCCCCTCCCTGTATCTCTCACAGCCCCCCCCCCTCCCTGTATCTCTCACAGCCCCCCTCTCTCCCTGTATCTCTCACAGCCCCCCTCTCTCCCTGTATCTCTCACAGCCCCCCCTCCCTCCCTGTATCTCTCACAGCCCCCTCCCTGTATCTCTCACAGCCCCCCCTCCCTGTATCTCTCACAGCCCCCCCTCTCTCCCTGTATCACTCACAGCCCCCCTCCCTCCCTGTATCTCTCACAGCCCCCTCCCTCCCTGTATCTCTCACAGCCCCCTCCCTTCCTTGTATCACTCACAGCCCCCCTCCCTCCCTGTATCTCTCACAGCCCCCTCCCTCCCTGTATCTTCCACAGCCCCCCTCCCTCCCTGTATCTTCCACAGCCCCCCTCCCTCCCTGTGTCTTCCACAGCCCCCCTCCCTCCCTGTGTCTTCCACAGCCCCCCTCCCTCCCTGTGTCTTCCACAGCCCCCCCCTGTATCTTCCACAAGCCCCCCTCCCTCCCTGTATCTTCCAAAGCCCCCCTCCCTCCCTGTATCTTCCACAGCATCCCTCCCTGTATCTTCCACAGCCCCCCTCCCTCCCTGTATCTTCCCCTCCATAATACCCTGCACAGCCCACCTACCTCCATAATACCCTGCACAGCCCCACTCCCTCCATTATACCCTTCACAGCCCCACTCCCTCCATTATACCCTGCACAGCCCCACTCCCTCCATTATACCCTGCACAGCCCCCTCCCTCCATTATACCCTGCGCAGCCCCCCTCCCTCCATTATACCCTGCGCAGCCCCTCTCCCTCTCTTATACCCTGCACAGCCCCTCTCCCTCTCTTATACCCTGCACAGCCCCTCTCGCTCTATTACACCCTGCACAGCCCCTCTCGCTCTATTATACCCTGCACAGCCCCCCTCTCTCCATTATACCCTGCACAGCCCCCTCTCTCCATTATACCCTGCGCAGCCCCCTCCCTCCATTATACCCTGCGCAGCCCCCCTCCCTCCATTATACCCTGCGCAGCCCCCCTCCCTCCATTATACCCTGCGCAGCCCCCCTCCCTCCATTATACCCTGCACAGCCCCCCTCCCTCCATTATACCCTGCACAGCCCCTCTCCCTGTATTATACCCTGCACAGCCCCTCTCCCTGTATTATACCCTGCACAGCCCCTCTCCCTGTATTATACCCTGCACAGCCCCTCTCCCTGTATTATACCCTGCACAGCCCCTCTCCCTGTATTATACCCTGCACAGCCCCTCTCCCTGTATTATACCCTGCACAGCCCCTCTCCCTGTATTATACCCTGCACAGCCCCTCTCCCTGTATTATACCCTGCACAGCCCCTCTCCCTGTATTATACCCTGCACAGCCCCTCTCCCTGTATTATACCCTGCACAGCCCCTCTCCCTCTATTATACCCTGCACAGCCCCCTCCCTCTATTATACCCTGCACAGCACTCCCTGCCTCCATAATACCCTGCACAGCCCCCCTCCCTCTATTATACCCTGCACAGCCCCCCTCCCTCTATTATACCCTGCACAGCCCCCCTCCCTCTATTATACCCTGCACAGCCCCCCTCCCTCTATTATACCCTGCACAGCCCCCCTCCCTCTATTATACCCTGCACAGCACTCCCTGCCTCCATAATACCCTGCACAGCCCCCCTCCCTCTATTATACCCTGCACATCAGAGATATAGACACACAATCACAGACCCACACACATAATCACTGACTTACACGTACGTACAGACCCCACACCAGTCACCACACACGCAAAATCACTGGCATCATACACAAAAAAATTACATTTATCACTGTGTCACGTAGTGTGTGTGTATGTATACACACACATATACACACATACCCTCTCTGCACAGAACCCCTCCCTGCACCCTTCACATACCCTCTCCCCCACTGCACCCTGCACAGAACCCCTTCATCCCTGCACTCTACACAGACAGACCACTCCCTCCATACACTCTGCACAGACCCTCCCTTCCTGCACATTGCACAGACCCCTCCCTCCCTGCACCCTACAGAACCCCTTCCTGCACGCTGCACAGTCTCCCTGCACCCTTTACATACCCTCTCCCCCACTGCACCCTGCACAGAACCCCTTCATCCCTGCACTCTGCACAGACTCCTGCACTCTACACAGACAGACCCCTCCCTCCATGCACCCTGCGAAGACCCCCTCCCTCACTACATACTGCACAGACGCACTCCCTGCACCCATCACAGTCTTCATTTCTCCCTGAACTGTACTAAGTAGAACCGCTGTACCCACGCACATGACTGGGCAGCACGCACATAATATCTATGTATGAGGGCCTCACAAAGAAGGGGAAGGAGTAGTAGCCCCCCAAAAAAAGCTTTGCACCAAGTGGGGGGCCCTTGATCTCCTATTGTCCGAGGGCCCTGTGAGTTGTCAGTCCGCCCCTGCCTCCCACGACTCAGTTTCATTTGGCACAGGTTGCAAATGGCATCGCTGTTGTCAGAGGCAGACACACAAAAAAATTCTGGTGGTGGACACAGCATGCGTTGATTGGCGTGCTGTCGGGCTGACCCCGGGTGCCGATGCATGCTGTCTGACTGTGCCACTAGCTCCTTGCGACGACCCCCCCCTGCTTCCAACTCGTCTCCTCCTCCTCCTCTCTGTCTCCCCATCTGAACTTTCGCCCTGTTCTTCTTCTTGCCGAGCGGGCACCCACGTGACATCCATGGACGCATCGTCATCATCAACCGCTTTGCTTGTATCTGACAACTCAGAAAAGGAAGCGGCAGCGGGTACAACATCATCATCATCACACCGTACCTCCATGTGTTTAATGCTGCCTGCCTGAGACATATCCCTGTTATCTACATCCTCTAGCAATAATGGTTGCGCATCACTCATTTCTTCAAACGGGTGTGTGAATAACTCCTCTGACATACCAAGTAAAGCGGCTGTGGTGCTAGTTTTGGTGGTGGCAGCAGGCGGGGGAGTGGTATCTTGAGAGGTGCCTGAAGCTAAGCTGGAGGAGGATGGTGCGTCAAGGTTCCGAGCGGAGGCTGTACAAGATTGGGTGTCCTGTGTTAGCCAGTCAACTATGTCCTCAGAACTTTTCAAGTTCAGGGTACGTGGCTTCTGAAAACTGGGCATTATTCTAGGGCAAAAGGGAATCACAGCACCACAACCACGACGGCCCCTTCGGGGTGGCCTGCCTCTGCCTGTAATTTTTTTGGGGATTAGTGGTACTATGCGTGCAAGCTACTGTGAGACCAGATATGATTGGCAATGTGAACTGTAACAGTTCTGCAGAGCACACACTGTAGGCCTGGCACACCCGCTTGAAGACAAGTAACTGCTATTCAATCTGTAACAGTGAAAAACAAATTTTGGTTTTAAAAGCACGCTATAGAGACACCAGATATGATTGGCAACTGTCAAAGTACGCTGGCAGGGTTGTGCAGGGCACACGCTGAAGGAAGGCCTGACAGAGCCGCTTGAAGGACACTGACTGGCTGCTATTAGCTTACACTGGAAACCTTTTTTCTTTGTAAAAGCATGCTAAAGAGACGCCAGATATGATTGGCAACTGTCAAAGCACGCTGGCACAGGTCTGCAGAGCACACGCTGAAGTAGGCCTTACACACAGACGCTTGCAGACAACTAACTGCTCTTCTATTACAGTGAAAAAAAAATATTTATTTTAAATCTAAAGCTTAAGCTATTGTAAAAACAGATATGAGTGGTGGCACTGGGCATGTGGGCACAGTATCCAATGTGAACCTCACACAGAAGCTGGCAGGCAGGCAACTGCTCTTCTATTACATTGAAAACAAATTATTTATTTTAAATCTAAAGCTTAAGCTATTGTAAAAACAGATATGAGTGGTGGCACTGGGCAAGTGGGCACAGTATCCAATGTGAACCTCACACAGAAGCTGGCAGGCAGGCACCTGCAATTACATTACACAGGGGAAAAAAAAGCAGCCTGATGTTCTAGCCCTAAAAAGGGCTTTTTGGGGTGCTGTCTTTACAGCAGAGATCAGATGAGTCCTTCAGGATTGTAGTGGACACTGAATACCCTAGCCTAGCTATCAATTTCCCTATCTAATCAGCAGCAGCTAAACTTTCCCTCATCTCACTAAGCATGCAGCTTCAGAATGAATCGAAAATGCATGCTGGGAGGGAGGTGGGAGGGAGTGCTGCTGATTGGCTGGAATGTGTCTGCTGACCGAGAGGCACAGGGTCAAAGTTTGCCCAATGATGACGAATAGGGGGCGGATCGAACTGCGCATGTGTCCGCCCGCCGCGGCGAACGCGAACACGCTAAGTTCGCCGGGAACTGTTCGCCGTCGGACAGTTCGGTACATCACTATTGAACAATGTAGGAGGAATATAGAGATGTAAAAGGGTGAGGATAGTATAAGATAATGAGTGTCTCGAGAGCCTGTTTATAGAAATTATTATATAATGTTTTTTGGTGGAAGGTATCCTTTGTTGTGTCTTCATTTAGCCAAAGGAACCACATTTTGTGAAACATCCTGGGAGTCATGGATGTGAGACGTTAGCCTGTCAATTTTTAATGCTTCAGTTGTTTTCCGCTTCACTGTGGTAAGGGTTGACACATTTCTGGAGGACCATAGCTATCCAATTGCTTCTAGTGCTAATAATACTACTTTTGGCTGCCAGATTGTTTTTAGCTTGTATAAATGGCTCCAGTTACTTTGATAAAAATAAAGCCCATGGGTCTATCTGGTAGGGATTTCAATAACGTGTAGACAGCAAGTCTGTGACTAAGGTTTACGTTTTTGGCAGGTTCACCAGCAGTGGAGGAAGGAGCCTACCTCTCCACGTCCCTTTCCAGCATGTGTCACTAGGGAGGAGGTTCAATTTGCCAATCTGTATGGGGCTATGTACCAGTAAAATAACATCTTGTAGGCCTGTACTTTGTGAGTAACACAAATGGCAAGGGATTTCAAGATGTTCAATATTTCTGACCAGAAGTTTCCTGTGTGGTGTGTGCTGCCATGAAAATGTATAAATGTGACCTTTTAGGTTGAGTGCAACAGTCATTCAAAAGCTGTAGGGGGGGGGGGGGGGGGTGGCGGCTATAGCTTCCGTTTAACAAATGCTGTTTTAGATAAAACTCCAGAGTTGAATATGCCTGAAATAATCCATATATTTTAACTGTATTAAATATATCTATCAAAGTTTCTCAAAGTTTGCAAAGTGTTTAAGGGTCAGACCAAGTGGAAATAGTTTGTTCCAAAAAATGGTTGGGAGAGGGGATAGGAAGGACAAAAATTCAAATTTATTTTAAACTAGGTTCCATAAGTCTAGTGAATGTGTTATCACTGGGGTGGTAGGAGGTATTATGGGGCAATATGGTTTGTGTACCCATATGTAAAGAGAGAGATGGTCTATTCCAAAGATAATATATACTAAATCCATACATCATTTTTGACCTGATGGCACATGCGATTGTTGAATGTGGATGAGGTGGGCGGCATTAAAGTAGTGTAGGTGTCACGGTTCTCCCCGTGCCATCCAGACAGCTAGGCGTGGCCGCCCCAAAGGGGATTTGAACCTGGGCCCTTCTGTATCCTAAGCCTGCGTTCCTGCCCCTTCAGTGCTTGTTGATCTAGCCTTGTTTATCCGGCATTGCCACACTAGGGGGCTGCGATTCACCAGTGGCTCCTACCTGTCAATCTAAGTCCACCTGTGGCAGATGGATCATAATGCCAGGTATATAACACTGCCTCGCCCTGAGGGCAGTGTCAGTTTGTTTCATGTTTCCTGTTGCCTAAGACTGACTTGGCTTGTGACCCCTGCTTATGGAATCTGTTATTGCCTGTTTGCCGCCTGCCCTGACCTTTTTGATACCATACCTGACTACTCTTCTGGATTTACCCTTGTATGTTTCCTCGTACCTGGTTACTGTTCCTGCCTAAGCCTCGTGCACAGATAGCTTCTTACCTGGTTACCGTGGGCTGTGTTTATCTGCAAGGGTGAGCATACATCTCTGCACTTGGGACTCCAAGCAAGGTAAGACCGTGACAGTAGGAAATTGGGCAAACCAGTCCACATGGAACTTGGTTATGTACATTACTGTACTTTCCAATAGCTGATTGTAGAGCTTTAAAATCAGTTCTTCAAAAGGGGTTACACCCTTTTCGCAACTGGCCCAAGAATTTAAACTACCAGGATCTTTATACCTCTCATATCTGCAAATGGCCTCCCTACTACTGAAACCTTCAGCAAACACAAAACCTCCTGGGGCAACAGAAATCAGGGCTATCCATAGTAGAAAAAATGTGTGCCCACGTGAAATGGAGTGATTTCAGTGTGTTATGACTCCCTCCTATACGATACACACCACCCCTTACCGAAGTACACTACGGATTGGGAGAAAGACTTGGAAACCACTATCCCTCGGATACATTGGATACATCGGATACATTGTTTGAAAGTGTTTAGGGGACATAGAAAACATACACAATGCATATCCCACCTAGAATTGATCCGAAAAATAGCCTCCAGATGGTACTTGGTGCCAACACGCCTAGCCCGCATATACAGCACAACTTTGGATAGATGTTGGAGATGTGGCACCGAATGGGATACCATGTATCACATATGGTGGGAATGCTCTGGATTACACCGCTTTGGACAGATGTAGCAGATATAATAGGGGGCTGGTGGGTCACTCAGTACAACTTAAAGTGGAGTTTTTTTGTTTTTCGTGTTCCCGACCTCTCTCCAGGAAACACCACACTTTGACTTTCCATGTAATGATAGCAGCCAACTTGCTGATCACTAGGGGATAGAAATCTAGGCTAGCCCCTAAGAAAGAAGAGGTAATAAGGTAACACTGAATGTGATTTATGAAAGGATAGCCATTTTAAACTCAAACAAAAGAAGCAAGTGGTTGGATGCCTGGGCCATATTGCCTGCAGTAGTGGTACTGAGATAGGGTAAATAAGAGTGGGCACAATGGACAGCATTGGCAAATTCCATTAGCTATGTTAAAGACCAGAGAAGGGAAAATTTAAAAAAAAACTAGGGAGAGAAGCCAAAGTGTATTATTACCGTGAACAGGAAGGGCCATAGGAGACAATTGAATCACTTTTTGGCATCAAGTGATTACAAATGTATCCAATCAACAATTATAATGAGCGAACCAGATGAGTTCTATGCACCATCTAGTATTGTTTGGTTGTGGATAAAGCCTTCCATCCTGACCAAGTTCAGTCGGTTGGCAAGTGTTTTTGCAATTAGCTTGATGTCTACATTTAATAATTATACCAACTGAAAATTTCCAGGATCTTTATGGTCCTTACCAGCTTGGGCATGAGGCATACATATGTCATTAACATTTTCGGGGATGTTTTAGATCCCATTAATTTTTAGTCGAGGTAGGAGTAGGGAGCTAAACCTTTTAAAGTAGAGCCATAAAGCAATCAGTACCTGGGCTTTTATGCAGTTTAAGGGAATAGATATTTATTTATTTATTTTTTTTTGGGGGGGGGGGGGGGGGGGGGAGGGGCATATTTGTGTCTGAAGTAAAAAATATTCAGAAGAAAGACATCTGAAGCCAAGTATTTTTTTTTTTATCTTGCATGTATAAGATTTAATGCCACCCTCACAATTAAGGGGTGAGGGTTGGATAGGGAGTTTTTTTGGTGGCATGGCTATGAGCTTGGGTAGGTGGTTGACAGTGTGGAGATTTTCTGTCTCTAACTTTGGTGGGTGGACAATGGCATACCCACCCTCCTTTATATAAATAACGCATTCAGTGGCACTAAAATGTATTAAAAAGTTACCAAATAAAACCACAATATTTTTATAGTATTTTATCCTGCGCTGAATACTGTCTTCCTGCTCTATACAAGAATGTGGTTTTACCTGGTTACTTTTTTTTTTTCAATGTTTGTGTTTATTGTATTTTCCGAAAAAACTAGTAACATGGGATACAGAAAGGAAAATGGGGAGGGTATAAGGTACATTTCATTGTAATAGCATTACATGTTCAATCAGAGCAATGATTTTATACAATCATAATAAACAATTTAAACGCTGAAGTAGTGCAATTTGCAGATCTAACATTCGTGTTCTATGATAGGGTGAGCATCTGAAATGCTAACAGTGGTGAAGCTGGTATTGTCTATGGTATTGGCGTCTTCCCTAGTCATTTTTCACGCTTATTGCTATGTTCCAAATGGTAAACAAATGTACCACGATAACAGGAAAAGGGGTGACACAGGGGGTGGGAGTGAAGAATATGGGAGGGAGGGGGAAAGGTATACTTAGGCTTCGTCCCTGAGTACTAATATCTCAGTTGTATCCCGGCATAAATAGCAGTGTTGCTCGAGAGTGGTTCTCGAGGTAAATATATCATCTAGTAAACTGGTGTGTCGTAGTCATCCTATGGTCGTGTGGACGGTTCTAGTGTGACGTTGTGTATTTGAGATTTTTCACTTGTGTTCGGTGCAGCTGCCAGTTTGCCCACCTTTTAGCATGTAACTCTGTTTGGCCTTTCAACCTGTATGCCATGCCTTCATAGTCAGTAACAGCGTCAATTCTGTTCCATATTTCTAGGAGGGAAGGAACCTGTGTACTTTTCCAGTGAATGGCTATGCTGGTCTTAGTTGCTGTCAGTAGGTGTATAATCACCTATCTATTGTCTACAAGCAATTCAGGTGAAAGGTGGAGCAAATAACATTCTGGTGTGAACGGTATTTTACGTGATGTTAACATTTCAACAGCTTGGGCTATCGCTAGCCATATTCCCTTTAACAAGGGGCAGTCCCAGAATATGTGTCTCATGTTTCCCTTATGGAGATGACACCTCCAACACTCTTCAGGTACAGAAGGGTAAATGTTTGCTAACTTGGTAGGCACGAAGTACCACCTCATCAGTATCTTGTAGTATGCTTCCCAAAGAGTCAGACTATGAGACACCTTTCTTGTAGTTTGAATCGCCTGTAACCATAGTGGGGTAGGTATAATGATATTTAGTTCTGATTCCCATTGTTCCATGTATTTGTGTTTATGGAAAGGGTCTGCATCGTTTAATGCTGAGTAGCATAGGGATAGTGGTTTTAGTTGTGTTTTTTTTCCCTATGCAATATAACCCAAAAGTCGTCCGTTGTGACTCGTCGCTGTGGTGCGTGTGAAGGGATTGGAGAAGATGTTTGGTCCTGAGGTATGTGAAAATGTCCCTGTGGGGGAGTTCAAATTCTCTCTGAAGGACTGGGAATGGCTTGATACCTTCTTTCGAAAATAGTTGGGATATCGAATCAATTCCCTTTTGCTTCCATGGATCTACATTGATATCTTCTGTCAATTCTGAGATTGTGTGGATTGGGGCAAAGTGCAGAATGTTGTCCTCACCTGTGAGCGTGTGAGCCCATTTCCTCCAAATTTACTCCCTTGTTCGGAGATAACCACGTGAGGCGCCTGGCTATTCTCGGGGGTTTCTTTTTCCAAATGTATGCGTTAAACATGTTCTGGAATCTTTGGAGTATCTTGTCGCTTAGTGGTATAGGTATGGTGCAAAATAAGTAAAGGATATGGGGCAGTGCCATCATTTTAACAGTGTTAACTCTCCCTAGCCATGATCTTTCAAGGTTTTGCCATGCGTCTAATTGTGCTTGGAGTTTGTAGGTTAAGGGGATATGGTTTTCTTGGGGCAACTGATTGTGTGATTTGGTGAGATTGATTCCCAAGTACTTTAAGGAGGTTTTCCTCCAATCAAAGGGGTGGTGCATCTTGAGTGATTGTAACTCTGTTGAGGTAATATTTATGGGGAGTGCTTGAGTTTTTTTTTAGATTATTTTTATAGTATGATGCTTGCCCGTATTGTAGGAGAAGTGCCATCAGGTGTGGGATTGAGGAGGTAGGTTTAGTGAGGTAGAGAAGGATGTCGTCCGCGAACAGAGCTATTTTGTGGGTGCCTGCAGGAGTGGATAAGCCAGCTATGCCCTGATGTTTTTTGATGTGCAATATAAGTGGTTCCAGACAGAGTATAAACAGGAGCGGGGAAAGCGGGCAGCCTTGGCGTGTGCCATTGCTGATGTGGAATTTGTTTGAAATGAAACTGGAGTTAAAGATTCTTGCTGATGGGGACTGGTATAAGGCCATAATGCCCCGTAGGGTTTGTGTTGAGAGACCCATTTTGGTCAGTGAACCTCCATGTATGTCCAATTCAGGCGGTCAAAAGCCTTCTCGGCATCGAGCGCCAGAACCATCCCTGCTTGTTGGCTTGTTTTCGCCCAGTTTATTACGTTTATAAAGTGTCTGGTGTTGTCACCTGCCTGCCTCCCGGGGACGAATCCCGCTTGTTCTATTAATACCAAGTCTTTGAGATGGGTTTTTAGTCTCATCGCCCAGAGTTTTGCGTATAGCTTGATGTCTGCATTTAGTAACGATATAGGGCGTAAATTTTCGCAGTATGTGGGTGGTTTGCCCGGTTTCGGAAGGGTGACTACGTTTGCTTCCAGCATTTCCGTAGGGAGGGTGCCTGACATTTTAATGGCGTTAAACAGGTTGGTGAGGTGTAGTGTGAGAGTCGGTTCCAGTTTGTGGTAGTAGTAATTAGATAGTCCGTCTGGGCCTGGGGCTTTATGTTTGGGCAGGGAAAGGATGGCCCTACGAATTTCATCATTTGTAAATGGGGCGTCTAGTGATGCACTGGCTTGAGGTGACAGTTGTGGTAGGGATATATCGTCCAAAAAGTCAGCTACATTTTTAGGGGTCGGTTGCGGTGTCTGCTGGTCGTTATGTAAATTGTATAGTCGGTCATAGTACTCCGCTAACTCATTGACTATGTCTAGTGGGCTGTATATCTTGCCTTTTGTGGGAGATACAATGTAGGGAATTTTGGATTGTATTTGTTTTGTTTTTAGTTTGTTGGCTAGCAATTTACCCGCTTTGTTTCCCTGCGTGTAGTATTTGAGTTTGAGTGATCTCATCCACCTTTCGGTGGTGAGAAGTTCGAGTGCGTGTAGTTCCCTCTGTACCTCTGTGATGCGTGCAGCTAAGGATTTGCGAGGCTTGGATTTGTTTTGTGTTTCCAAGTTTGTCAATTCTTGGTGTAGGGCTTTATGGGTATCATTAGTGGTTTTTTTTGCGTTTTGAGCCTTCCCTAATGAATATGCCTCTCATGACTGCCTTGTGCGCTACCCATACTGTTTGAATTGGGATGGAGTCAGTCGCGTTATGTGTGTAGTAGTCGGATGCCTCTTTAGTTACGTTATCAAGCACTTGTGGGTCGTCTAGGAGGCTCTCATTTAGTCTCCACGTCCCTCTGCCTCTGGCTTGGTGTAGGGAGCGGAATGTGATTGTCAATGGGGCGTGATCTGACCAGGTCCTCTGGCCTATGTGCACTTCCTCGATGTTCATCAGTGTGGCCTTGTCCACCAGACATAGAACGTACTCTAGAATTGACCTATGTACCTGCGATTGTGACTAGCATACCGTTAAGGTTACCTGTGAGAATTAGCAGTCTACCAGTTGTGTCCGTATGTCTTTGTCTCCTGAAACACCCAGCCCTTGTGGAACAGGATGGCTACCCCCTTAGAATTGTGGGGTGAGTATGCATGGAATACCTGGGGGTAATGATTGGAGCGTATTTGTGGGGGATTGCGGCTGCATAAGTGTGTCTCCTGGAGACAAATGATAGCGGCTTTGGACTTGTGCATAGCTTGGACAACTAGGCGCCTTTTGTGCGGGTTGTTGAGGCCTTTTACGTTGAGGGAATAGATTTTGAATGTGGCTACCGCCATGTTGTTAAATGTGAGGGTTGTTGCTCACGTAGTTTGTATCCTATGGACATGCATGGCAAGATAGGGGTGTTGTAGTCTGGTCGTGCATTAGGAATGTGTGTACTTAACTGGGTTTGGCACATAGTGCCGTCTCGGTAGTTGGTGCTGTTCAAGTTCTCTCGAGTGCCGAATAGGCCAGGGGAACCTCGGGACAAGTGAGCCTCATGTGATTGCGGGCTGAGGACGTGTATACCTTCAAATAACATATAAAACATATCAGTGCAAACTGCAAAATTAGGATTGAACTTGGGGGGAAGGGGGTAAAATCATCCTGCCTAATGCGCAGGAACAGAATCTGCCACATGTAGGAGACTATCATCTCTCTGGATTGGGCAGTGGGGGGTGGGAGTCCCCGCCGATATTTTGCCTCTAATGGCAGAGTAGCCTATTGAGCTTTCAAGTGAAACGGAGCGCTAGTGCGCTGTATGTGGTGACCAAGAAGGATTTCCCAGTACCAGTAGGATCGCCCAGGCGCCTGGGCGCCCACTAGCAGTGGCAGATAATAAACTATTGTAAGGCCGTTAGCATTGACAGTGCTAGCTGCAAGTGAAAGAGGATATACCACTGCATAGAGTGATATTACATCTAAATTGGTTGCTCTCACATAATATCACAGTGTGTCCCTATGAACGTTGAGCAAATAACAGTTTACCATGTAAGGCCAAGCTTAATATTGATAGGTTTAGCTAGTGTTGCCAATACAAGTAAGGCCACTTGCGTGTAAACTCGATAATTAAATGAGAGTCAGGTTATCATCGTGATTGCCCAATGAGGCTTAGCAGCCATTACTGCTCTGTTATCCGAGCTTGTCACAACCTGTACATTAAGTTAAGTGTTCAGTTGGTATCTAAATCAGGGAATTAGGTGGCGGTTGTACCTCGCCTCAATATTACCCGGTTGGCTAGCAGAATACATTACATCAATACATTCACAGCCCTATTAATACTTAAGTGCTTGGAGCCACTCTGGTACTGCTAAATAGTGTCCGATTATCAACCTGGTTACTTTTTAATACATTTTTTTATCTAACTCAATAGTCTATTTAGTGCCATTGAATTAGTTATTTATATAAGTTTTATATAGTGAGACCCCAATTTTCAAATATGCTTCTTTTGCACTTTAACAGCTTTTCATTGTTGTTTTTAACCACTTAAGGACACGTGACATGTCATGATTCCCTTTTATTCCAGAAGTTTGGTCCTTAAGGGGTTAAAGGGACAGGTGTGTGTGTGTGTGTGTGTTTGTCAGTGAGTGAATGTCGGTCAGTGAGTTTCTGTGTATGTCTGCCAGTGAGTGTGTGACATGAAGGGCGGCAAACTGGATCTTTGCCTAGGGCTGCAGAAATTCTTGCACCGGCCCTGGATAGATCCTCTCATCTTCTTTACATACCTCCCTATATTATGAGGTATGTTAAAATGGAAAATTAAAAAGTCTCCTTTATTAAAAACATTGTGATGTAGTGCTAGTTTGATTATGGTAATGAGGTCTTAAGACTTTACCTGGCTGAGAATTGTGGGAGTGACTGTCCACAGACCCTCATTGCACTAAAAGCCGCCAACAACCAAAACACTTTGATCATTATTGAGATGGTTAAAATGGGTAGATACTAAGTGTTTTTTGTACCCTTTTTCTATACTACGGTAATGTTCTGTTATTAATTTTTTTTTTTAAGCGCGCACGCACGCACGCACACACACACACACACACACACCTGGCCCATGCTCTGAGATTTGTAAGTAGGATACCGTTATTTATTCTACATCATTTATACCATACTATATAGTGTACAATTGGTCCATTTTGTTTGTATTTGGATATGTTGCTGCATTACTAGTTTTTGGGAAAACATCTGGTGTCCCTGACTGCAGTATATCATAAGACGGAGATTCTACCATTCATCCAGCTTTCCAAAGCTTCATAAAGTATGAGTAGTGATGTCCCGAACTGTTCGCTGGCGAATAGTTCCTGGCGAACATCGCTTGTTCGCCACGGATGGCGAACATATGCACTGTTCGGTCCGTCCCCTATTCGTCATCATTGAGTAAACTTTGACCCTGTACCTCAGTCATCAGACACATTCCAGTCAATCAGCAGCAGACCCTCCCTCCCACCTCCTGGACAGCATCCATTTTACATTCATTGTGAAGCTGCATTCTTAGTGAGAGGAGGGACAGTGTAGCTGCTGCTGATTTGATAGGGAAATTGATAGATAGGCTAGTGTATTCAGTGTCCACAACAATCCTGAAGGACTCATCTGATCTCTGCTGTAAGGACAGCACCCCAAAAAGCCCTTTTTAGGGCTAGAACATCAGTCGGCTTTTTTTTTTTCTGTGTAATCTAATTGCAGTTGCCTGCCTGCCAGCGTGTGTGTCAGGCTCACCGCATATACTGTGCCCACTTGCCCAGTGCCACCACTCATATCTGGTGTCACAATAGCTTGCATTTAAAAAAAAAAAAAAAAAAAAAAAAAACTCTTTTGACTGTAATATAATAGCAGTCAGTTTCCTTCACGCATGTGTGTTTAACCCCTTAAGGACCAAACTTCTGGAATAAAATGGAATCATGACATGTCACACGTCAAGTGTCCTTAAGGGGTTAAGGGCCTGCCAGGGCACAGTGTCACACCAGTGCAACTCATATCTGGTGTAACAGTAGTGTACATTTAAAAAAAAAAGAAATACAATTTTGACTGTAATAGATTGAATAGCAGTTAGTTGTCTGCAAGAGTGTGTGTCAGGCCTACAGCGTCTTCTCTGCCAACTTCTGCCACTGCACAGTGCAACTCATATCTGTTGTCACAGTAGCTTCCACGCATAGTACCACTAATCGAAAAAAAAATGACCGGCAGAGGCAGGCCACCCCGCAGGGGCCGTCGTGGTCGTGGTGCTGTGATTCCCTTTGGCCCTAGAATAATGCCCAGTGTTCAGAGGCCACGTACCCTGAACTTGAAAAGTTCTGAGGACATAGTTGACTGGCTAACACAGGACACCCAATCTTCTACAGCTTTCGCTCAGAACCTTGACGCACCATCCTCCTCCAGCTTAGCTTCGGGCACCTCTCAAGATACCACTCACCCGCCTGCCGCCACCACCAACACTAGCACCACAGCCGCTTCACTTTCTGTCAGAGGAGTTATTTACACATCTGTTTGAAGAAATGAGTGATGCACAACCATTATTGGCAGAGGATGTAGATAACAGGGATATGTCTCAGTCAGGCAGCATTACACACATGGACGTACGGTGTGATGATGACAACAGCGATGCCATTTGCAACCTGTGCCAAAAGAAACGGAGTCGTGGGAAGTCCAACACCCACCTAGGTACAACTGCTTTGCGAAGGCACATGATCGCACATCACAAATGCCTATGGGATCAACACATGAGTACAAGCAGCACACAAACTCAAAGCCGCCATCCTCCTCCTGGTCCAGCATCTTCAGCCATGTTAACCACTGCTGTCCTCCTTGCCCCCTCTCAACCATCTGCCCCTCCGTCTCTCGCCTTGAGCAGTTCCTGCTCATCTGCCCACAGTCAGGTGTCTGTCTAGGACATGTTTGAGCGTAAGAAGCCAATTTCACAAAGTCACCCCCTTGCCCGGCGTCTGACAGCTGGCTTGACTGAACTCTTAGCCCGCCAGCTTTTACCATACAAGCTGGTGGAGTCTGAGGCGTTCAAAATATTTGTAGCTATTGGGACACCGCAGTGGAAGGTACCCGGACGAAATTTCTTTGCACAAAAGGCAAACCCGAACCTGTACTCGATTGTGCAAAAGGAAGTAATGGCATGTCTGGCACACAGTGTTTGGGCAAGGGTCCATCTGACCACTGATGCATGGTCAGGGCAGGTATATCACCTACACTGCGCATTGGGTAAACCTGCTGACTGCTGCCAAGCATGGAATGCGTGGCTCTGCAGAGGAGTTGGTGACACCGCCACGACTTGCAGGCAGGCCTGCTGCCACCTCCTCTACTCCTCCTCCTACTCCATCCTCTTCCATAACCTCCTCAGCTGAGTCCTCTTCTGCTGATGCGTCTTGCTCCACATCAACGGCACCCCCCCAGCTCACCAGGTACTATTCCACATCCCGGATACGGCAGTGTCACGCCGTCTTGGGTTTGACTTGCTTGAAAGCAGAGAGTCACACCGGACCAGCACTACTGACCGCCCAGAATGCACAGGTGGATCAGTGGCTGACTCCGCACCAACTGGAGAACGGCAAAGTGGTTTGTGACAACGGAAGAAATTTGTTGGAAGCATTGCATTTGGGCAAGTTGACACATGTGCCGTACAACGCTTTGCGCATAAGTACCCAGGCTTGCAGGACGTCCTTAAGCAGGCCAGGAAGGTGTGTGGCCTTTTCAGGCGTTCCTACACGGCCATGGCGCACTTTTCCGATATCCAGCGGCGAAACAACATGCCAGTGAGGCGCTTGATTTGCGACTGCCCGACACGTTGGAATTCAACACTCCTAATGTTCGACCGCCTGCTCCAACAAGAAAAAGCCGTTAACGAGTATTTGTATGACCGGGTTGCTAGGACAGCATATATATATATATATATATATATATATATATATATATATATATATATATATATATATATATATATATATATAAAAATAATCTTGCACTCCACTCCCAAAGTATGAATGCCCGGTGCTTGTCCAGCAAAATACAAAGAATCCAAATAAGATAGCACTCCCAGGACTTGTAAATCAGAAGATAAAACTTAACTTTTAATTCTCTTGAAAAAAAAATCGACGTTTCAGTCTGCTAACCACAGACTTTCATCAGGACAGTCCTGATGAAAGTCTGTGGTTAGCAGACTGAAACGTCGATTTTTTTTTTCAAGAGAATTAAAAGTTAAGTTTTATCTTCTGATTTACAAGTCCTGGGAGTGCTATCTTATTTGGATTCTTTATATATATATATATATATATATTACACACACACACACACAGTATTTCACAAAAGTGAGTACACACCTCACATTTTTGTAAATATTTTAGTATAACTTTTGGTCATAATGCTTTACTATGGACGCTTGCGTGCTCTCACTGTGAGAATCACGCAAGCGCATCTAGCGGCTGTCAATGAGACAGCCACTAGAGGAAATAGGGGAAGGCTTAACCCATTCACAAACATAGCAGTTTCTCTGAAACTGCTATGTTTATGAAAAAATGGGTTAACCCTAGAAGGACCTGGCACCCTGAACACTTCATTTAGCTGAAGTGGTCTGGGTGCCTAGAATGGTCCTTTAAGCTGTTTGAGACACTTGGTTAGATGCATCTGCACTCATCAGGGAAATCATATTAGGAGTGTTGTCATACAGTCTTATAGTATAGTGCATCTGAGAGTGAGTCCTAAAACATGCTTGTAACGGCTACCCCAGTGGAGAGGGGGTATCAGCCGTTGGAGACATCCTTTTTCCCTGCAAGATTCTGTGCAGTAATGGAGTAGCCTTCTTTCTATCAGCTGGATCCCAAGTAGAGAGAGAGAGGTAGAGCTCTTAAAAGAGCTAGTGATTAGCGGAGCAGTTTCCCTTTCAATAATGAGACAAAGCTACATTTTGAAGGGTAAAGTAGAACTGAGGTTTAATGACAGGTACTCTCCTTTTATGTGGTGCTCCCATGCAAGGGAGACACCCACAACCAATTAGACGTTAACCAATCAAACAATGGTTACAACCCTCAGATTCCCTTCCCTCTGCTTGGGAGATAATTGAGTTTCTTACTGTATCTACTCAATTATCTCCAAGCTAAAACTTATACTTTTTATGCACTTTTATAACTTTCTGATTTTTCATCACACAGGAATAAAACTTATATTTTTATGAACAACACAACTTGGGGAAAAACATATTCAAAATTCGTACAAATTCGTTCAGGGGTTCCAGAAATATTAAGTCTCTTTGGACTGACTGCACGCCTGTTTGCATGCCCAAAACAGTTCCACAGATTCAGGCTGTGCAGTCGGTCTATTTCTGCTCTGAAAAATAACAAAGTCCCATCCGAAGGCGGTGTTCGAATCGTCGAACGCACTTCGACTTGTGTTGAAGTGAAACCTGTGTTGCGTTTCAGCAGTGTTCAATTGTCTAATGGAGGTCTATTTTACACCAGAATGACAAAGTCCAGTTCGAATCTTCGAACTGGACTTAGTCTCCAGCCGCAGTGTCGAAGGGTAGGGGAAGGTACAGGTCAGCGGTGTTCGTTCAAATGTGTGGGCGATTTCCGTTCCAGGGATTTGATGGCACACACCGCGTTCGACTGGATTAAAATTACTCGACGTAAACAGGCCACCAAGGGAGAGGTGACATCCAGGGGCACAGAATGATGCCACACAAGCGACAGCCAATGCAGCAAACACCTGGACCCATGGTGAGGCCTACCACCAGTATAGGCGCAGGAGGGACGGCCGCCCTCACACTGCTGCAACTCGCCGTAAATCAGCACGAGAGCTTCTGTTCCCCCCCCCCCCTTGGATCGGTGGGGGATATCCCGGTCTACCCCCATAAGTCCTCCCTGTATAGCGATGATCAAGCAACAACACAGCAAAACCCCAAACAAACTCTCCATGTGGCTCACAAAATGGCCGGCTGCCCCACCGATGACACAAGCAAGGCAGAGCATGAGACGGAGCTCCGGCTAAACAAAATATTCCAAGCCTTCTGGCAGAAACTAGAGGCCCGCATGAACCCCTCTCTGCCAGAGACTTTGTCCACGAACCTACCACACTGCTTGCCCCGGGGGGACAAGCGGCGGACACCATGACCCACCTTAATAACACCATCACGGCAGACAAGCACCCACAAGGGGCCACCTCTGGAGCACGCTCCCGGAACTGGCCTAACAAAAAGAGCCTCAGACCTCCACAGCCTCGAGCCTGGGAGCAGCAGGAGCCCCGGCGGGGCGAGGCTGACCCGAGTCGGCCGGAGGGGCGGACAAGCGCAAGGCCCAAACGTGCTGCAGAACACGGCAGGCCCTCCCAGAGTTCGGGCAGACCGCAACAGTGCCACGAGGCGCGCCAGGCAAAAGAACCCGCAGGAAGGATCTCAAGCTTCTCCCGGAGCGCACTCCCGCCCGGCACAGTAACACGAGCAGCATCGAGGCATCCAACCAGCCGACACGCCGACACACTCTGGGTTCAGAGGTCCCAGGGAATAGCCTCACAGAAACCACCAAACCAGCAGTGCTCACCCCACTTGCCTGGCTGTCTTCGGACAACAAGTCTCTCAAAGCTGGACTCAGAAGCACCCCAGCGGGGAATTGGCTGACCATGGGACAGAGCATTGCAAATTTCCTTGACTGGCATCATACCACTACCCCTACCGTTACTTGATGAGTATATTTCTGATGTTCTCCGTGGTTATATTCTCCCTTGAAGGGTACATTTATGACATACCCGGGGGCCCATTGGGGGGCTTTATCACAATGTGTGACGCTCACTGTACCAACGACTTTCTATTTACAGCCTATTGATAACTCAATGTAGTTTATGCAAATAGTATAAAATCGTTTAGACATAACTGCCCAGTTTTCTATGTTGATGTAGACAACCCAATGTAGGCAATGCATAACTGTTTAGACAAAGCTGACTAGCTTACTACACTGTCGATAACCCATTGCAGTTAATGTAAATAGTTTAGAATTGATTAGACACGTGCCTAGCTTACTATGTTTCTTTTAAAACAAAAATGTGCAAACCCTTCATGCCACTGTTTAGCCTATGTCTAAATATAAGAGCACGCTGTTGTAGCGTCTGTCTATGCTGTGTAATCACCTGCACGTCAAAAATAAAGAATTAAAAAAATAATAAGAAAATAAAAATTAAAAAAATTAAAAATGGCCACCGCCACGTGTTCGACTGTCTAATGGCGGCCACTTCGACTACTTCGGCTGTATCTGAAGTGCCATATCGAACGTACCAATCCTTTGTACAAAACAGTTAAAGGGCCAGACATAGTCTTTGTTCTTTAGGTACAGGCAATGTGGATGATGGTAAAAACAAACAAAAGGTAGAAGTTTAGATAGACAAGATTAATAGTAAAGATTTACTGATTGACAATCTAGTTACGAGAGATTTAGTTTAGATATAAGAAAAGCAAGCCATAAGTAGGGCAATGCTTTTGTGTAAGGACAGGCTTAGTGGCAAACTGGTTAATGGAAAAGCAGAGTAGTAAACGCCACTGGAGTCTTTTTGGGGAAGTCACGCTGCTCCCGGGGGCCGGCTCCTGGCTGTCTGCCCCGCTTCTCTCCCGATTAGGCCGCAGGCTCTGAAGTTCCGTACAGCAAGGGCCCCAAAACTCCTGATCTCGGAGTCTACAGTGGCGCCAACTGTCTCCTGTGCACATTAGTGGACTATTCTGTTTGATTAGCAGTGGTAAGTCAATGATTTCTGCTATTTTAGATTAGATTTAGCAGGAGTCTTAGTGACATGCGACCGGTCAGCATGGCGGTCAGACCCCGCCCCCTGTGTTTTAACTTTTTGTATTAAATACATCTTTATTGTGCTGTAGTTTTTGGGTGAAGTCCAAAACTGTAGCTGAACACAATACGTGACCTGCGCAGAGGCCGTACGCAACCATTTGCGGAGTAATAGTTTCTCCACGCAAGAGATGGAGCATAAGCAATACGGTGCATGGGGATCATATTTTCTGGGATGCCATGGCGCTAACCTTGCTTCATGTTGCGTCGTTCCCCTCCTCTGTGTGTCTGCAGTGAATAGACCCGCCACTTGCCCGTGTAATTGGTTGAGTTCACTCTAGTTATCGTTAGCTGTGTGTTGGTATGAGTGTGCTGTGAGAGGTGCTGCATTGTCCGCCCTTCTAATGTTATTTGGGAACGTTTCGTGTCATATGTTAGGTCTTTGGGGGCTTGGTTGAGTGATTGTTATGGTGTTAGCCCGGAGTCTACTGCCCCTCATGTGTGGGTGTGTGGTGGTACCGTATTATGGCCTTCTGATCAAGGTGGCTCCTCATGGTCATGTTAAATCGGCCCATGGGTAGGCGTTCACGGTTCCAGGTTGACTGTGTTAGGTCCAGGTCGGAGAGTGTAGGGGGGCAGAGATTAGGGGGGTAGTAAAGAGTAGTGGCCCTTCGTCCTCTGTCACTGCCCCAGCTGGCCCCACCCAGAAGTCCCCCCCCCCCCGCCCCATATCCGTCTGGTCCGAGTGTTTCACGTCTCCCTCTCATCATTTATGTGTTGTGCGAGAACGGCGAGAAAATGTGTCGTAGCCAGTGGAACCATCTGTGAATATCTGTCCCTGTTTTTTGGTGTTGTGACTTTGAGGTCTTCAAACTTCCTTGTGTCTTTCACCTCCTGCACCCAGTGTTTAAAGGGAGGCGTGCATGACTGCCTCCAGAAGAGGGGGATAGTAACATTGGCCGCATTAAGGAGCCTAGGGATAACCGACCCCTTGTATGCTGGTGTAGCGATTCATCGGTCACCTCCTTTTTATTACTCTGCTGATCGAGATCCAAAATGGTTTGACGAGGGTGCAGTCCCACCACACATGGGTGAATGTGCCAGTTGCTTCTCTGCAGTGACGGCAGACGTTGCGTAATGTTGGGTCCCTGGCATGGAGTGTTATATGTTGTATGATTTTGTCCCAGTCTGCCTCCATAACGGGTTCCTCGAACTTCTCATCACATTGTCTGATCCATGGTGGTGCTAGGAGATCTCTCCCAGTTATCAGGTTAATGCATATCAGGGACAGGGCTTGCGGTGGTTCTTCGGCCTGTGTGCAGAGCGTCTCAAATTGCGTTAGGTCTCTGAGGAGGTAGTGTTTTTGCGGGATCGACAGAGTGTAGTGTGTTTTGTTCTCTCGCTAGCGTATGAAGGAACATGTGTGGCTGTTCTGGGAAGAGTTCTGCAAGTGGGCGAGTGGCAAACGGTGCCCGGAGGATGTTTGTCATACAGAGTATTGGTATGTGTTTTGTCAAACTTAAGTGATCCCTGATCTCCTTTCTGGGAATTCTGGGTTGCCCTTCAGCGGAGTAATGGGCTGGGGTCCGTCGTGAGGTAATGCTTCGTGCCAAGTCTGCAGGATTGCGGCTACAAAAGGATTGAAAAGCGGAGTGTGTGTATGTGTATATATATAGTTTGTATATTGTATTTTTTTTTTTTTAATATTGTATCCTATTGTAACAATGCAATGTTTTGTGGACCCAGGACATACTTGAAAATTAGAAAAATCTGAATGTATCCTTCCTGGTAAAATATTTTAGAACAAAATAAATATATATTTAAAAGTATGTGTAGGTTATTGCACAACTTTCATTGTGGTGCGTTTTATCAATTTTCTGTTTCTTGTTTTGTAACACTATTTTCACAAGGTGTTGGCAATTCTGTTTTAACAGTTAATCAGCTACCCACTACATTATTTAAAAAAATCATTGGTGTCCAAGACTGATACAAAAAATGGGTACAGCAAAAGTGAAAGTAAACCCATTAGTGTAAGCTCAGTTCTGGTTCAACCATTGCTAATAACAAACATTGAACTGCACAGAAACAAAACAGCAGAATGCTGTCAAAAGTGGTTAAACTAAAACTTGTTAAACATATAAACAGGATTATTCCCAAACGTGAGAATTCAAGGTGAATTACACATTGACAGGGACACTACTGGCCAGTGATGGCTAACCTTGACACCATAAATTGTTTCTGGACTACATTTCCCATGATGCTCAGTTAGCTTTTAGGCACCCAGACCACTTCATCTCCTTGAAGTAGTCTAGGTGCAATGTCCCTGTCCCCTTAACCCTGCAATGTGAAACAGAAAAATTGCAATATTTATATTTCAGGGTTAAGGCTACCTCTAGTAGCTGTCTCCCAGCTTCCTGCACTTTCACAGAGTTTAACTCTCTAAAACAACGCTGGACGTCCTCACTTTTTGCATGAGGAAGTCCAGTGTCTTAACAATCCCCATAGAAAAGCATTGTTTCAATGCTTTTCTATGGGAAAGGCTTAATGCACAAATGGCGCTTACCACACATGCGCATTAGGTTTCTGGATCACTGTGACGTTGGCAGAGAAGGAGCTGGCAGCAGGTAAATGAAAAAGGTTTGTAACCCTTTATTTGCTAGGGGCATTGGGGCAGAGAGTTACTATAGTGCTAGGAATATTGTTTTCTATTCCTAACACAGTGGTATTTATCTAAGGTCGAAATAGCCACACTGGAAAAATTCTCCAAGTCAGCTATGCTTTTAGTTTAATTACTCGGGCCTTTAATTTAAAATGCACGGTGAAGTCACTTTGAATTCTCACTTTTGTAAACAAACCTGGTAATTAAAGGTGAATGGGGCAGAATGCAAGACAATGAATATTATAAGAGTTGTTAAAAATGTTTGTTTTCAAATATCCATTTCAATAATTTTAGAAGATATTTATTCTGTGTAATTAGATGCTGGTAGTGCTGTATCCAAAACACCTTTTAAAATATAATAGTTAATATATGTAACAGTACACATTAGCTGCTGCCAGTGAGTGGCAGCCTTTTGGGATTACTTGTTTGTGTGCATTACCATGGTGATGTCTTCAATATATTTTAATTAACTATCGTCACATGTAGGACACAGGTAGTCATATAAACCTTAACAAATGGTAGGGCAAAAAACTGGGTATGATGACAATTTAGTTCATACAGGACTCAGGCCCATTGTATTTTTATCCTGTCAGTTATCATGCCTTGGTAAATAAAGTTTGTTCTTTACATAATTGAAGTACATCCATATCACTTCCTCTTGATGAATGCGACATCACAAGTCCATAACTAAACCATTACCTTGTCAGATCCAACTTGAATAAATGTAAACAGAATCCATCCGTCTATGTAGATGACTTGTTACGCTGAAAGAAAAGGAAACTAGTATCAGTGATATGGAACCGACCGTATGAACATATGACTTATAATATTTTAATCCATTATTAGAAATTAAATTAAACATACAGTCTTATCCTAAAGAGTCAATACCACATTTGCCTTAACATAATGCAATCTGTATTAATACTCATACCAGTAAAAGACATAATCCAAATAATAATTTTTCCACTTCTTAGGACCTAATAACTTACCTCAGCCCAGGGTTGGGCACATCATGACGGAAAAAAGGGGAGGGGGGGGGAGGAATACTCTCCTCTTGTCATTATTAAAATTAAAATTATTAGTACACAGCGCTAGCATAATCTTCAATTTTATAACATAACCGGAGGCTTCATATTTAGCAATGTTAACGCTTAGGCAAAAGAGAAAATGCAGCATTAGAAGACTAGCGGATGTAGAAAGTCCGCCTCCTGTAAGATATCCGACAGCGACGCGTCTGCCAAAAAAGCAGACTATGCTGCTGCTCCTCGCACGGAATGGGCACCGAAAGACTGGTCTATTCCGGATGGGTGAGGAGCCATCTAATCCATCTGGACAATGGAGTGACTGAAACCGGTCCGTGAGGACTAACCTATTATATCAGTAGTTGCCGGGATGTTGACTGTTGCAACATCTCCATTGCCGCCATATATGCTCGCAAAGCCGCAGCTACACATAGTTGAGGGTCTGAGGTGAAACCCGGGTAGAAGACTGACAAATCGGATTTGGTTCATCGTGAAATGCGGAATGTGACCCCTTCCGGGACGATATTAAAGGTGTCCGACTCAAACGCCCGTACGTCCAAGACTTGACGAAACGAGACTAGGCACAATAAGAAGGTGAATTTAGCGGTCAACTCCTGTAAGGACAGAAGCTCGTTAGGTGAAATCCCCTCAGGAATTGAAGTACCACAAGACATTTAGAGGAGGTCTGGGAACCAGGGTTGGCTCAGCCATAGCGGTGTCAGAAGGGTTAGCATCACTTCCTGTCTCCGAATGTGGTGAACTACTTTCGCAATCATTGCAAAAGGGGGAAAAGGCATAAGCCCCTTGTGTGGGCCAGTATTGGGTGAAGGCATCCACCGCCGTGGAATCCAGGTCCGGAAGCCAGCTGTAAAACTGTGGTAGCTGATGGTTGCTGCGTGATGCGAACAGAT
The DNA here is from genome assembly GCF_036172605.1 of Pelobates fuscus. NCBI lineage: Eukaryota > Metazoa > Chordata > Amphibia > Anura > Pelobatidae > Pelobates > Pelobates fuscus. Next base: position 403,647,600 of record NC_086317.1, read on the forward strand.
CCAATCGAAATGGCCCTCTTTGATCGCTCAGGTACGCAAATATCTGTGGATTAAATTGCCAATCGCTGGCATCTCTCCAATGTCGTGAGTACCAATCTGCGGTGAGGTTCGACTCCTCCGGTAGATGTTCAGCCCTGATCGGGATGTTGCGTGGGAGGCAATAATCGAAGATTTCCTTTGTTCATTTCCCAAATGTTTGGGAACAAGTCCCTCCCAAATGGTTGGTGTATCGTACTGCAGATACGTTGTCCCTCAGCAGAACGATACAACAGTTGGATTGCCCTTTCATCGGGCTTCGTATAGCGAATGATCCGGCCAACAATTCCAGGCAGTTGATGTGCATTTCGAGTTCCAGTGTCGTCCATTTTCCACCCGTGGATGTGTCCCCCATCTGTGGCGCCCCATCCCCGTTGGCTCGCGTCTGATTTCAGAATTAAATCACCATTCCATGCAGTTGAGCCAAAATTCGAGTTCCCGACGCTCTTCATCTTTCAGTGGGATCGGCTGATTGTACGTGGGATTTCGTCTGAGGAAGCGGGCCTTCATCCGCTGCATGGCCCGATAATGCAGAGGGCCTGGAAATGTGGCTTGGATTGAGGAGGAGGAGAGTCCAACAATCCGCGCCAGTTGTCGGAGTGGGATGGAATCGAGCTTGATGTCCTTGAGTATCAATTTCCTGATGGCCGTCCCCTTGGTAGACGGAAGGTGTGCAGGACCTGGAGTCTATTTCAAAGTCCAGGAATTGAATAGTTTGAGTGGGGGTCAGTGCGGAGTTGGCCCTGTTGACAACAAATCCCAGAGATTCTAATAACTGTATTGTATAGTCGGTATGTTGTGAAGCCAGTTCACTTGTCTTGCAGAACAGGAGTATGTCGTCCAAGTAGATTATACATCTGATCCCTCCAGTCCTGAGGTGGGCTACCACCAGTTTCATAATTTTTGTGGAACACCATGGTGCGGAGCTGAGCCCAAAAGGGAGGCATGTGAACGGCCATGTGAAACCGTGCCATAGGAACCCCAGGAAGGGATCACTGTCCTTGTGAATTGGAATCGACAGATATGCGTCTTTGAGGTCTAGACGCGTAAACCAGTCTCCATCTTGTAGGAGATCCCGTAGTAAGTGTATGCCTTCCATTTTGAAGTGCCAGTTTGTAACGTGGACGTTCAGTTCCCTTAAATTTATCACCTGTCTGAAGTTTTTTTTGCGGTTGAGAAACATGTTGGTGAAGAAGCCCCCTTGTTAGTGCGCGGGTTGTATCACGCATTTTGTGCGTAATTCATGGAGCACCAGCTCTATTAGATGAGTGTCCATGTTGGAGAAGCATAGGGGACGAGGGGGTCGCCTTTGTATGGGGAACGTCTGCAGTTCGATGCGGTAGCCTTTGACTGTCTGTAACACCCAATCATCTGTGGATAGTTTTGCCCAATTCTGGGAAAAAAGAGAAACCCGGCCGGCAGCCATAGTTAATAAAGGCATTGGCATGTTTTTGTTTCTTACCTGTGGGGATCCTTGCATGGGCACGTTCGTGGCCTCCCCGGCCTCTGTCCAATCCCCTAGGGGTATTGCTGTCCCGAACCGATTCTGGATAGGATTGCTGTGCGTAGAATTGTTGGGGATGTCCCATACGGGGGTCTGATGGCCAAAATTGGCTGGTGGCACGGCCCCGTTGCAGACCAACCTCTGGGGAAAAGAACACCCCTGGAAGGGTTGCCTCCAAAAAACTTTACGCATTGAGGTGCGGGCCCTGTTTAACACGTTCACGTGTTTGTTCAGTTCTTTCATGAACGCCTCTCCAAAAGGTTTACCCTGTGTCTGTGGGCCTAATTCCTTAACCCCTAGATCAGCCAGTTTGGGGTCGATATGGAAGAGAGCGGTGCCGTGCAGCAATGTCGAGAGGGCCGCATTAGTGTTTCCTAGGAAGCAGAAACCCTGTTGGGTCAACTCCCTGATATTGTGCACCCATTCATGCACCATATCCACATTGAATGAGTCTGCTCTGGCATAAGCGTTATCCGCCAGGTACATTACCTGGGCCAGTTGCCCCATTGCATCCAGGAGCTTGTCTTGTGCCCCTTTGAAGCTTCGCTCGACCCCTCTGCGTGGGTCATAACCACCTCGTTCCATGAAGGCCAACATGAGTTGGTCAAATTCCGACGTGAACGCCACCTTATCTCGCAGGGATGGTCTGGGGCATTCCGCCCTCATTCGTTTCCGGACAGGCTTCTCCAGGGGCTTGCAGATCCAGAAGTGCATGAACTTGAGGAGATGTTCAGGTGGAGCCCATTCCCAGGAGCGGGGATGTCGTATGTTTCTAGGGTCGAACATCCTTTGACCCGTGGCATCCAGGAAGATCTCCTGGTCTTGTGTAGCGGCTTTAGTAGATGACTCTGCATCCCCTTTATTAAAAGGTCTCCCTGACATAGGCGTTGGAGCCGAAATCGCCGTCGTCTGTGTCTGAGACTTCTGCCTGCCACACGTCTAAGATGGAGAGGGAGTGGGGAATATCACTGTCCTCGTCCGAGGAAATTTCTTTAGGAAATGTTGGGGCCGCGAGGCACAGGGCATTTTTTTGCGTCTAAGGGGCGCCTTGCGCTTGCTAGCGACCTTCTGAGACTCCTCGCCCTTCTAATGGCATTTCTCCAGGCATTGTCTTCCTCTGAAGGAGTCATCTGACTCTTCGGAGTCCTCCCTGGCGTGAGAAGTTTTGCCGGCTTGAGTGCATCAGAGGCCGCTGGGAGCACCTTTGCCATGGCCTTCTCCAGGGATGCGGCCACCACTACTTAAATCATGGCCTGAAGGTCAATAGGGTTCTGTGTATCCTCCATGTTATAATGGAATGCTAACAGGCACAGGTATGGACCATGTGGGAGGGACTTGAAAAAGGCCATAGGTTATGAACCGCCTAATGGCGTGATAAAGCAGACCCTTAGAATCACTGGGGCTCAGCAGATTTTGGTAAGCAGCACTCTGAGGATTACCCAAATGGGGGCTCACCCATTGCCAGAATACTAGGCTATACCTGACTGGCAGTCACACTCCCCAGGGGTTAAAACACCAACCTGAACAGGTCCCTGTGGAAAAAGCAGGAAATTACCATTGGATTTGCAGTAACAATTGTCAAAGTCGATAACCTCTTCCTGATGAGAGTGAACATCCACGCCAACAAAATGGCCACCGCGGGTCGCACGAGATTCGGGCTAACTGGCACAGCAAAGGCCCGCGAAAGGCGTTTGCGGGAAACAGAGCAATGTTAGGGAAAGAGAGGATACGTTTGACAGATTTGTTTTTCGAATAAACTGTCGAACGCAAAACAGATTAATGGCACGAACGGGGAATCCAGTGAACGGTCCGTTCGTGCCAAAATGCACGAAAGGAGCGAGTGAATGCCCGGACTGTGAATGCCCGGACTGTCCGCACTGAATTCAGTGCGAACAGCTCGGGAAGCCTGAAACCAAGGAATGGAAACTCTGCGAACGGAGATCCACGAATGACAGGTCGCTCACATAGACCAGACCATTCGTGCAGAATAGGTACGAATGGCCCGTTCATGTCAAACCGCACGAAAGGAGGAAATGAGTGACTGCCCGGTCTGTTCGCATAGAATTCAGTGCGAACAGCACGGGAAGCAGCAAGCAAGTGAAAGTGGCGAACGTAGCAACCAGGGAGGGAGGGGGGAAACAGGTGAAGCAACAGGCCGTTGCTGTGGTATCTGGCACCAAGATATTAGCTGCAGATCCTTTAAATTCTGCAAGTTGAGAAGTGGGGCCTGAATGCATTGGATTTTTTGTTCTAACATATCCTACAAATGCTAAATCTAATTGAGATCTGGAGAATTTGGAGGCCAAGGCAGCACCCTAAACTCTTAAACCATTTAATAAATAATTTCTCAGTGTGGATGAGTGCATTATCCTGCTGAAAGAGGACACTGCCATTAGTAAACGCTATTGCCATGAAGGAGTATACATGGTCTGCAACAATATCTAGGTAGGTGGTAAGTGTCAAAGTAAAATCCACATGAATACCAGGACCCAAGGTTTCCCAGCAGAACATAACAACAATGCCTCTGCCAGTCTGCCTTTATCCCATTTTGCATCCTACTGTCATTTCTTTCCCAGGTAAATGATGCACACACACCTGACCATCCACCTAATCAAAAAGACCTGATTTATTAGACCAGGCAACCTTCTTCCATTGCTCCGTGGTCCAATTCTGGGGCACATGTCCCCATTGAAGGCAACTTCAATGGTGGACAGGGGGTGAAGCTACACCACAAATTGTGATTCTGTGTTTTCTCACACTTTTCTATCAGGCCTGCATTAAAGGGACACTATAGGCACCTGGACCACTTCAGCTCTCTGAAGTGCTCTGGCTGATCCCTGTCCCCTTAACCCTGAAATGTTAATTATTGAAGTTTCTGACAAAGGTTAAAACTGCCTCTAGTATCTGTGAATTAGATAGGCACTTCCTGGTGGTTAGGAGACTGGATGTCCTCATGAATGAGGACATCCAGCATCAGTCAAATTCCCATAGGACAGTATTGCAGCTATGCTTTCCTATGGAGAGGGCCCAATGTGCTTGCCATGTTCGCTACACATGCGCATTAACTCCCCCACTGAGGAGGAATCTTTTAAAAATCTTTTCCAAATGTTTACAGGCAAATTACATTAATTTTTTTTATCTATCTTTTAAACCTTGCGCAATGTTATGGAACTACACCCAGTTATACAGATTATAGAGGCATGACGTTTCAATTCATGTAGTGTGAGTACATAGCAATATGCACTGAGACACACATGAAATGTGTAAAATAATATATTTGTATAAATCTAGCACAGCCACAACTCATGTTTTATTACACCCTAGCAAATTTCACTTTAAAAAAATCATGAAACTAAAAAGTTGTGTACTTGTCTTCTAGTTACTGTGGACAGTAACTTCTATTACCATCAGCCATGGTTTGAGTAAATTATTTAGATCATATATTTAGAACTCTTACAATGTGTTTGATTCCAGCAAATTTGGCAGTCAGACAAGAGTGGCATAGTGGTGGCTCCCAAGTCCAGCTGATATAAAATTGTTAATAAACTCCAAACTAGAAAAATAACCATTGCATTTGCAAATGATCCCAGTGCAATGAGTCATATTAATGCATTACTTCACAATTTCTCCAAGGATCATCAATTTAAAAAAAACTACACGCATGTGCATTAGTCACTTCTTTAAGAGATCAGCTTACTGAAGGCCTTGTGTAGACGGTCAGAACGAAGCACATCATTATGGAAATCCTGGCAGGGCACTTTAAGTCTATCTGGCTTTATGACTTACCTCTGTATGGATCTTAGCCTTTTTTTGAGCTATTATAATAAAAGTGAAATTTTAACAGTCACCATTTTAATTCCAGATGCCATTATATTCTTGCTATATGTTGATCTTGGTATTCAGCCGTTTTCTGCATTAACATTGTAGATTCGTATAGGGGTTTCATACACTTAATTGACAGTGGAAAAGGAAAAAAAAAAAAAAAAACTTTACAGTTGCATTTTAGAAACCACAACCTCAGGCCTTGAAATTGTCACTACTATAGAAAGGTATTTGTCATTTAACTATTTCCTACCAAATATTTTTATTTAAAATTAGCTTTAAATTTCTTTAAAACCAGGGATGCATAACTAGCGTAGTGTGTGTGTGTGTGTATGTATGTATATATATATATATATATATATATATATATATATATATATATATATACTATGCTGCGTGTGAGGGTGCTGTGTATGTGAGGGGTGCTGCGTGTGAGGGTGCTGTGTATGCTGGTGCTGTGTGTGGATTGTTCTGTATGTGTGTGAGAGAGGGTGCTGTGTGTGTGTGTGTTCTGTGTTGGGGTGCTGTGTGTGGGAGGGGTCTGTGTTGGGGTGCTGTGTGTGTGGCGGGAAGGGGGATAGCTTAATATATTATTTTAATATTATTATTTTTAAAAAAGCACTGTTTCCCCCCCCCCCCCTTCTTACCTTTAGCATGGTGGTCCTAATGGTGAGGGGGAACTCTAGCCTGCAGGTAACTCGCAATGCTTCGACTTCGCGCGAGGAACCGGCGGAGCTGCAAGCCAGAGCTTCACAGGTCCTCCTTTCCCTCCCTCCCCAGCTGGCAGACGCATGTCAGTGCCTGTGGGCCAGTGAGGAAGATCTTTTATCTCCCCACCAGCCCATGAAGGCACATAGCAGGGCCGGCGCTCGGTCAAAAGATCTTCCTTGTCGGCCTCAGCCCATGACCGGTATGCCTGATGGCCAATCCAGGCCTGGTCAAGACTGAATGCTGGGAGTAGATCTGTTTATTTCAGGTACACACTCTCAATGTATAAACAGACCTCCAGCAAGGGGCCTTGATACCGAAATACAGCAAGCTCATTTGCCTGAGAGATAATTGCGTCAGGAAACTATAACTCAATGATCTCTCAGTTACAGAAAAACATAACAAATCATACAACACCCCAAAAGTACCCCAAAAATACATGGGAACCCCACAAGAGTCACATCCCTGGATAGCCCTGATCTGAGTGCCCAAGTTGGCCAAAAAGCTCTCAAATCCGTTCGGTAGTATGGAATCGCCACCAGGATAAAGTTTTGACCGGCTGGCCACGAGGTACAAGCCCAAAATAGATCCTGGGAAATGGTGGCAATGGCTGGTCTCTGTTCAGGGGTTCCTGTACGAAAACCACACCATACATTTGCATGCTGTCAAGTAGCAAATGCTTCCCCCAGTCGGTAGTTCCTATCTCCTAAACGCTGTTTGTAAAGCTGGTCTGGAACTGGGACGGGCAGCAGCTCCATCTTCACCAGTGTTCGCACGAGTGCCTAGCCGAAAAGAGTTTCAGGCACTCGACAACCATGTACCGCTGCCTGCGTTCGGGAAACAAAATGGCCACCATCCATTCTGTCAACCATGTGCGTTCGGTTTCACGAAATGCTGGACACCCAGGGGAGCATTCATTAATTGTTTCCTTTGTGGTTTTGCACTTTATAACTGGTGTTTCACGTTCTAATGGGTTACTTGGGTGGTGTTCAGTAGCCAATGATACTGCTACAAGGGGGCATTCCTTATTCCTTCACTCTATATGTTCTTTTTTATATATAGAAAAAATTTAATTAAAAAAATCAAATTTGAATTTACACAGTTTAGATTTTTAATTCATGTGCTCTTCCTCTACAGAAGTATTCAGAGCTTTAAACATTTTAGAGATTAAATAGGAACTCTTATATCTCAATATTTCAAACAGACATTTGATATTCTCACACAAATTACTCTTTTTGCTTATTTGCATGGAACCTGAATCCACTAGCATATAATGGTATGTTATTTCCTCATGTCCTGTATGTGGAGCATAGCCTCTACATACATGACATTCAGTAACACCAAGCATGTGTATTTTACAGGTTTGTTATTGCAGCTTGCAAAAAATCCTACTGTGTACTGAACATACCTTCCCCTTCCTAGTGGATGTTTGACTTCCAAAAGATTGCTGTAGTCTGTGTGTGAGGGGGAATTCACTGTAAGTCAGGCTTTATGGACAATATTGTATCTTAGATAAAGAAACATATGCACATATTGTTTAGGGATAAATTGATTTGTAAATGGAATGCGTGCATCATAGATTTTGATTTAAAAAAAGGCATATAAAAATTATTTTGAACGTGGATAACAAACACAGAAACAAAATGAAAACTTTTGTCACTGAATTTACCCATTTTAGAGATTATTGTATTCTTCGTTCGTAACTCTGTTGCGACAAGCACAGAAATCAAGGAAGACCAGCTTATCTTAATCAAATTACTTTTAATCCACATCTAAACAAATATTGATCCATCCAGGAATTACCTATGAAATGTAATTGAAAGGGTAAGGCTCCATGCGTAAATTCCAGATCCAAATCCAAATTTGTTTGGGGTGGGTAAAAAGAAATTTGGTTTGGACGAACCAGCTAAATCTAATTTTTGCTCTAGTCTAGTAAACTAAAACCAAATAGTGGCCATTGTTTAGTTCTACTATTCTTTAATTATGCAAACTATATGGTATTGATTAGAAAGTCAGGAAGTTTGACATTAACCTTTTAATAACCAAACTATAGATATATATATATATATATATTCCAGAGTAGTTTTTTTGGTTTCTGTAGTTATTTCTTCATCAGAGATAGAAATCTGGTTCACATGTTTTTTGCTTACTTAAAAAGTACAGCTTTCCCTTACATGGCCTTTTCTTCTAGGCATGATAACTAGACATTCTATAAATATTGGGGATGCATACGTTTAAGCATACAATATCTATATGTTTAGGACAGAGAGCATGGACAGACTCATATATATCCTAATTCATAATTGTCAAAATGAGAAACTTCGCAGAAAACCTCAAGGTCATTCATGCAGTTGAATCTCCAAACTGAAATTTCTGAGTCAATGTGCTTAGAGGGTGCACCTTCCCAAGCAGTCAGTTGATGATACAAGGCAGTACATTCTTATACATAAGTATAGGCATATGACAGTGCAGATGAGAGAAATGGCTGTAAAAATCAATGTGTGAGAAATCTCCTCAATTCAATCTGGTTAATAGGTTTTTGGTTAGTCTGGTTCATCCACTAGATCCAACTGTCCATATTTTATTACAACATTAAATTAAACAGGAGAGAAGGTTGGAGTATTGCAGTATACCAGAGTGTACATCATGTGTCAGGAACCTTTAAGGGATCTGTTGCTCATCTTTGTAAGTCTGCAAAGGTTCTCAAACTTTATGAATGGATGGGAGGGAGTTTTGGACAGTTACTGTTAAGGGTCCATGAGGTGACTTCCTCAATTTTAGAGATTTCTATCTTAAAAGATGGAGGACCTGGCTTTATCCAGCCTGCAGCAAGTATTCGGCATGTCACTAGAGTGACTTTATGCATGCATTTTTTTTTCTCTACTAGTGAGGCCCTTCATTGGTTTAGAAAGCAGGAATAGCCATGAGTCTAATGTAAACAGTCTGTGAAATATTTTGTCTTAAAGGTCCTTGACTCTCTCAAAGAACATAGATAAGGCTGGACATGACCACCGAATATGTAAATGTTACTCTCCTACCATACAGTCTCCAGCAGTCACCTTACTGTAACTTTGTCATTCTTTTTAGTTGCAGTCAGGCTACTCCTCACATTCCTTATGGGAACATTTGAATAAGAGAGCAAAACTTAGAAGTGTTGGAGACAATATATTAACAAGAACAACAATATTTGAGATTTCTGAGAAACAGAAATACACATTATACAATACATAATACAGACATAATTTCAGAATGTGCAACTATTGCCAGAGTGTCCATAGTACCACTTTTTCAAAATATTTCACAGAAAAGACTAGGCACTCCAGTTAGCCAGTAAAAGGAGTGTTTTAATCCGTATGTGAATTATATTGGAAGCAAGGTACAAAGTGTTTTACTTATGAACATGTTGGAATATGTACTGCCTAAAAGCAAATTGTCCGACGCTCCCCCCAACAATAATAGAACAAGGATTTAGAGTAATTATTGTCCCAGATGATCATATCCAAGAGGCAGGAAAACCCTTCAAGGAGAACCATTCTTTCACATACATCCTTCTTGCACTCAAAGTGGAAATGTTTTATCAGTGGTTTAAAAGGACTTTAACCCCTTAAGGACACATGACGTGTGACATGTCATGATTCCCTTTTATTCCAGAAGTTTGGTCCTTAAGGATTTAAGGGGCCTTCTTCACCAACTGATCCAATATGTCAAACGTGTTTTTTATAGAATTGTTTGTATTGTTTGTTTATTGTACAGCCCTGCAGAATGTCTGTGCTATATAAATAATTGTTATATCCTCTTCTTTATTGGTAAACAAAAATATAACATAACAGAAAAATACAAAATCCGTGGCAGACAGTAAAACTAAAATGAAACATTTATACTGACCAGATGGAGACAGACAGGACAGACACAGTTCCACTAAAATGGGCATGTTGTGTGTTTAAATGTATTATTTCTCAACGACTCCACAGGACCTGATTACTGTATTTAAGGTTCTCCTGCAGCTCTCTTTGAGAGATTCTCTATGAAATCAATATTGATATACTGACGGACATATATTCAGCTCTTATTAACCTAACCTCTAAAACGTTCCACAACGTTTTGGATCCTGATTCTTTTAAGCTTCTTGCAGTGGATTGTTCTTTAGATTGCATTATTTACTTTAACGTAACTCTGTGGGAAAACTCTTCTAGTCACTTTCCATTCTTTCAACTGAATCTACTTGAAGTAGATGTCTTCTTGAAATCCAGTTATGAAAAATAAACAGTAGTCCAGGCACTAAAGGTAAAACCAAACTGTGCAGGTTGATTGGAGAAGAAATAAGCAATGTTTCAACCCAATCAGGGTCTTTTTAAAGCTTGTTTATTCTTTAAATCTGGGGACCAGGAGAGTGCGGTATCCTTTTCCTCATTGTTCTTGAAATCAATTGACTGCTCACAGCTGTAACATGAATCTTCAAGCTGTGTAAACCTGAGTTTTTGCAGCTTAACTACGCTGAAAATTAAAGAAAACACATTGGACATGTTGAAATATTATATGCACCGTGTGTATCAGGCAGATCATGGTCAATGAGAACCAACATGTCATCATCATAACCAACAGGTCATGGTCATAACTTTGATCTATACTGCCCATATCAGCTCAATAATGACTAAACAGCTCCCCACAGAATTGTATATAGTGCTACAACAGAAAGCAGACAACATAATAAGCCCTATCCTGTCTAGTTCTTAAGCCTTGATAAAGAACTGGGGCTGGGTGGAAATGTAGTCTACTCAATGTTGTGGCACAATATAAAGTGACACAATTTAAGAATAAGTTACAGTTTGTTGGTTTTGATGGAGTAAAGTGTGTTTGTTTGATAATTATCTCCGTGCTCACCAAACTATTTAATTATTTTTATTAAAGGGACAGTCCACAGAGCTAAATCACTTTAGCTTGCTGAAATAATTTGTGTGTAGAGTGTTTCCTCTGTTTTTCATTTTACAAAATGTACAGATATTAATAGAAATTGGCACTCAAAATGCTGGGCACTGCACTCCATTTCCTTTCATTTGGTTGTCCAGAGCCCTTACTCGAAGAAATGCATCAGTATAGTGAAATGTCATACTATCAATGAAGAGAACAAAGTCTTTATTTAGCAGAAAAGAATTTCTTTATTGAACAGCTGCATATAACACTATCTTAATAATATTGCTTAATTCATTCATAGAAAATTGAGCTTTATTGATTTTAATCTCTTTATGGAGAAAAAAAACCTTTCCTTTTTTGTTGCAAAGAACATTCAATATGCAATTTGATTCCTATGGATTTCTCTCAGATCAATAAAGAAATGTGTATCTACCATACATATCTTGGCTCGTCCAACTTAAAGGGACTCTCTAGAGCCAGGAAAACAAACCCGTTTTCCTGGCACTGTGGAATCCTGGAGTGGCCCCCCATCACACGTCACTGAAGTGGTTAAAACCCCTTCAGTCACTTACCTGAATCCAGTGCCGATGTCTCTCGGCTCTGGGTCAGGCTCCTCCCCAGCTGACGTCCGCTGGCGGGGGAGACCTAATGCCCATACGGGGGTATGGCCGTCGCTGGAATGCTTTCCTATGAGGATTCCGGTGACGCTGGAGGTCCTCATGCATAGCGTGAGGATGTACAGTGTCGTTTAGACGACCAAAACCCGAAAGTCCCTCTAGTGGCTGTCTGGAAGACAGCCACTAGAGGAGGACTTAACCCTGCAAGGAAATTAGTAACTTTTATAAAAACTGCAATAATTACACTTGCAGGGTTAAGGGTGATGGGAGTTGGCACCCAGACCACTTTAATGGGCTGATGTGGTCTGGGTGCCTACAGTGTCCCTTTAATTCTGTCAAAAAGAACCCTTTCCTTACTCAATAAGACTGCAGTTTTTGTTCTTATCAATTTAACAAAGTGAGATACAACCTAGTAAAAGGAAAACTCCAACTATCATAACCAGTACATAGCGCTGTATTCACCTGGATTATATGATGGGTCCTATTCTAGTTTGTTAGGATAGGACCTGCCAACAATGGGGCACACTGGCATTGTGGAAGACTTATGCAATGCATGATCAAATACTGTAACTAAACCCCCATTATTTTTGCATAAGTTAGGTGTTTAAAAAAACAAACTATTAAATTCTGTGAGTTTTGAAGTTGCTGTTTAGTAAATGAGTGAATGCGCTAGATTTTGTATGTTGTATGAATTGGGCACAGTAGCACCATTATAATGTATGCATCTTTGGGTGAGTGCAGCCCTCTTGGTATAATATATTTGGTAGTGTAGACCAAGTCCCGTAAGTTTGCACCCATCCCTGTCATAGGTGCCTTACTCCAGGGCCATATTTAATCTTGCACTGCAGAGAGTCCCAGTAGGAATGATATCCCAAGTAAGTAGATTCATATCATAAGAGCAGGCATTAGGGTGTTAGGGTAGGACCTGCCATTATTATTTATCAAGTTAAGTGTTAAAAAAACAAAACTGGGGGGCGTGGCCTGACAGCTCAACAAGATGGTCGCATGAGCTGTTAGCTCCTCCATATTTCGACCCTCCACAGCGATTAAAAACGCATTTCTTGCCTGCAACCACCTGTTATTGCCAACAACAGGCTCGACAAAAAGCATGGCATCGAAATCCGCCCAAACAACTAAACAAAAGCAAGCCTTACTGCAAATAGAGGCGCTCTCGCTACAGCGCCTGCAGGCCCAAGATGGCGCCGACATGCCGAGATCTCCCACGGCCTCCTTGGATACCAGCAACCTCACATCGGTCTCCGAACCGGCGGCAGCCCCTGCCACGGACCTCTCGGTCCACAAGATGCTGAAGGCCATGCAGGCCTCCCTGCAAGCAGACCTAACTAAAATGGCGAGGGAAATAAGAGCCAACATCCATGCGCTGGGTGACAGGACGTCACACTTGGAGACAAGACGGAGGAAATTATATCCGCACACAACTCGCTGGCGGACGCCTGTACTGATCTCCAGGAACAGCTGAGCCGCTTACAAGACAAAGTTGCAGACCATGAAGACAGAGACAGGCATAGCAACATTCGTCTCCGTGGCATACCGGAGGAGAGCACCTCAAGACCTCCAAGCCTATGCGGTCTGCCTCTTTCAGCATCTGGTCCCAGACCTCTCACAACAGGACTTCCTCATCGACCACATACACCGGCTACCCAAGTCACGGTCTCTACCAGCAGCATTGCCCAGAGACGCAATCGCCAAACTGCACTACTACACAACTAAAGAAAAAATTATGAGAGCATCACGACACGTGCACGACCTACCAGAAAAATTTGCGGGAGTCAAGCTCTTCACAGACCTCTCTGCAGCAACGCTAATGAAAAGGAAAGAACTGACCGCCATCACCAAGGCCTTGCGTGACGCCAACATACCCTATAGATGGGGGTTCCCCGTCCAGCTGATCATCAGGCACAATGGCGCAGACCGGTACATTGCCACCGATGAGGAAGGTAGAAAAATCTTGGCAGATTGGGACATTGCAGTACCGCCTCGACCTAACGGGGCTCCACTAGGAGAAAAACGGCGACAGACGCTGAAAGTCCCAAGCGACTGGACCGTGGTGGCCTCAGATAAGTGAGATTGCCATTTTTTCACTCATCCACATACCATACTAGGGCACATACGCCCAACACTTTCTTCCTCCAGCCATGTTTTACATACTTTAATTTCTTTCTATTTACAAATTAACTCTCCTACTGTTTAATGTCTGTATATGTATGCCTGTACCCAGTTTGAAGCGCCTAGAGAGGCCACCAAACAACCTCACCATGGTGCCGGCACCCCAGAAGCTGGGAGCAGTCACCGCGGGGAGAGACCTGATTTTATTGTGCACACTGTACTGGGTAAAGGCTCCGCGTTTACCAAGAGCGGCTATTAAGGTCGATGTCTAGTGCAGCCCCCACACACCTATAACTATCCGCTTAAGCCTGATCACACCCCCGGGCCCCTACTCAGGACCCGCGGGTGTGGTGACGCACACCTGCCAACCCCCCCACAGGCTCATGGGAGCCAGGTTTTTACCGTCAACGATGCAAGGCACTTGCCGAGACGGAATTTTGTATATAGTTCTCAATATTTGGTTACTTTGTTATACCACAGGTATCAACTACCCCCTCCTACCCCCCACACCTTCTGCCTACATTATGCACCAACTCAGGCGCCTATCCCCCGGCGTGACTATACATGGACACAGTACAACGTCCAGAAACTCAGACACAGCAAACATGCCACACTCCACAACTGAAACTGCACCAAAGGAGACAGTCCTCAACCTCCTACCTCATGACCCAAACCCAATCACTAGCCTGCCCAGGAGAGATATAGCGACACGCTACTCCCCTACACAACAAGCTTTTAGACCTTACGCGCATCAATGACGCTCACAATATAATCATTAAATACCAAGGGGCTAAATTCCCCGAATAAAAGGAGGCTATCGTTGGCGGAGGCCAAACAACAAAAAGCCCACATCGCAATTTTTTTCAACAAACGCATTTTAAATGGGGCCACCACCCTAAATTTTGCTCAGCACAGTTACCCCATGACTACCATTCATGTTATAAGAAGAAAAAAGAGGTGTATCCATTTTAATAGGGAGATCTGTGGCATTGTCACTGGTCAAAATATGCAGTGACAAACAGGGAAGGTACCTCCTGCTTCAATGCTAATATAAATAATGAGCCATACACACTCCTTAACTTGTATGGACCTCATACAAACCAGATAGACTTCCTGGATAACATTTTCGCAATTGCTAACAGATACAAATTTGGGGAACTTATTTTAGGAGGAGACACCAACTTCCTTATGGACAGTTCACTAGACACGACATCGGCCCACAAACTCACTACCGCAAACAAAATAAAGTCACTTCGTCACAATGCGAGCAGATACTTCACAACAACTTCCTAGATCCCTGGAGAATCCTCCACCCTATGGACCGCGACTATACCTTTCATTCTCCAGCACACAACACTTACACCCAAATCGACAGATTCCTCATACCGGCCACCACAATGCACAAAGTACTCCGGGCCCAAATAGGCCTGATCACTTGGTCGGACCACGCGCAAATTACTATAACTTTCGCCGAACGCTTCCCCACCATGGGTAAAGGGTCCTGGAGACTCAACGACTCCCTCTTGACGGACCCCAAGGTTTTTGAGCAAATAAGAGCTGAAATAATTTCTTACTTCCACACGAATATGACCCGCGGTACTGACATGTCTATCATCTGGCAAGCCCATAAGGCAGTCATACGAGGACTTCTGATCAGATCAGGCAGCTACGCTAAAAAACAACGCAAGAGAGATTACACCACACTTATCTCAGAATTGACAGACCTCACACACAGAAACAAAGCAGACCCGACACAAGCCCTACAGCGCCAGATCCTAGCGCTACAAACCAAACTCCGCGGGGGGCGTGGCCTACGACTGAACTGAGCGGACGTCTTTCCACGGAGCTCCGCTCCAACACAGAGAAATACACGGAAAATACCGCAAAATCGCGGCAAACCAACCCGAGAGACAGACACCCCCCAAGCAGAGAGAATGGGGAAGAAAAACAAGAGACACCAAGGTCCGACCAAGCCCCAGCAGCCAGATATCAGACTGGCCTTCGAGAGGCCTGCGACCTCACAGAGGCCCAAGATGGCGCCTGAGGCCCGCGAAACACCCGAGGTATCGGAAACCTCTCAGGAGGAGGAAGACTCAATGCCCTCTCCTCGATCCTACACCACAGAGTCTGAGGAGGACGAAGCACCTGCCACAAAAGGTGACAAACCAAACTCCGCGACTTGGAGCTCCAGAAAACGACTTATATGCTCCGACGCTGTAAATACAATTTCTTCACCCAAGGCAACATAGCGGGTGCGCTACTAGCAACGCAAATAAAAACGCGCACTGCGTACTCAAATAGCATACATAAACAAAAACTCACAAACCCGCAAGACATAGTAGACGCATTCGCCTCTTATTACAGTACACTCTACAACCTTAAAGATGACCCTCAAACTATACCCCCTTCCTTACCTGCCATTCACGCATTCCTAGCCAAGGCAAACTTACCCAAACTCACCTCCGAAGACACTTCCGCTTTATCAGCACCATTCACTATACAAGAATTGGAAAAAACTATTACACAAATGCCCAAACACAAAGTGCCCAGTCCTGACTGCTACACACATTTCTATTATCAAACATTTGCATCACTCTTATCCCCACATTTAACGACGCTGTTTAACCAAAGTTTTTCGAGGGGCTCATTGCCCCCTGAGATGTTGAAAGCTCACATCTCCACCCTCCCGAAACCAGGGAAAGCTCCCACACAGTACCACAACTTTCGCCCCATTTCCCTGCTCAATGCAGATGTCAAACTCTACGCGAAACTGCTAGCGAACCGTCTATCTGACATCCTACCAAAACTGACGCATAATGACCAATCTGGCTTTGTTAAGACAAGACAAGGCTCTGACAACACTCGGAAAATCTTGAACATCCTAGCCCATGCACACACCAACCACAAGGAGGGCCTTCTCTTGGAACTATATGCAACACGTTTTACATTTGTTTGGCTTCACCCCACAGATAATATCTGGCATAATGGCACTCTATAACAATCCAACAGCGCAAGTAGCGAACGCTGGATTCCTGTCCACATCATTTAGCATGACTAACGGGACCAGACAGGGATGTCCCCTCTCTCCCCTGCTATTCGTCCTTTCCCTGGAACCCCTAGCCTATATCATCAGACACCATCCCAAGATAAAAGGAATGTTGGTAGGACAGAAAGCATACAAACTTTCTATGTTCGCTGATGACATCCTCCTGTCGTTGAGCGACGTGTCAACATCACTACCAACACTCATGCAGCTGCTCCAGGACTATGGCGAACTAGCATACTATAAACTGAAACAAACAAAAACTCAGGCCCTACCATAGGCCTCCCGCACTCCCTGACTCAAAAACTCATTCAGACTTACAACTTTGACTGGAAAAAAGAGCATATAACCTATCTGGGGGTCAAGATAGCACCCACAGTGGACGGTATGTTCACCCATAATTACAAACCATTGATACAGCAATGCAAATCTGAATGCCTTAAATGGAAACCGGTGAAACTATCCTGGCTCGGCAGAATAAATACCATTAAAATGGTCCTACTCCCGAAGCTCTTATACATATTCCGCTTACTACACATACCAGCTCCACCCTCTTTTTTTAAAAAGCTTCAACAACCCATATCTTCCTACATATGGGAATCTTGCAGACCCAGGCTTTCCCATCGCCTTTTAAACCAACGCTCCTACAGAGAGCGGAGTTGGTCTACCAGCCATACTTGATTATTACAAGGCAGCTTTACTAGAAACAGCGGTCAAATTGCACACACCTAAAGGGCTATACCAATGGGTGGACATGGAGACCACCCAATC
This sequence comes from Pelobates fuscus, assembly GCF_036172605.1. Lineage (NCBI taxonomy): Eukaryota > Metazoa > Chordata > Amphibia > Anura > Pelobatidae > Pelobates > Pelobates fuscus. Next base: position 403,665,139 of record NC_086317.1, read on the forward strand.
TGGCACGACACCTCTAATAGACATCTTCTGGACCCCCAAAACGCTCCACCCGAAAACTAAAACCCTCTTCCCCACCACAGAGCTAACCATACGCCAATGGGACTCGCTACACAGCAAACACGGTAACACACACAAATTCCACCCACACACCCCACTAACGGCCCTGAGAGCAATCTCACCATGGCTCTCACTAAACTCGTGGGTCAAACAAGGAATCACCAAACTGGATCAAATTTTGCTCCATGACACCATTAAACCATTCCCGGACCTGCAGAAGGAATTTAAATTAAATAACTCCTCCATCTTCCCCTATATGCAACTTAGAAGCGTAATACCCTCACATGTAGTGCATAACGCAGTAACGGACAACCCAGGCTCAAAAGAGCTAGAAACTCTACACGATAGATGCTGGAAAACCCCAGCCAAACCAAAAACCCTTGCTCTTTGCCACACAATCCAGAAATCGACACCACTGCACGCCCCCACTTTCGTGGCCCAATGGCGCGCAAACTGCGGAGACATAATCACAGACCAAGAAGTACTAGACTCCCTTCACGCGCTCAAAGGTCATACACAGTGCTACTCACACATCGAAGCCCACAAGAAGCTAATTTACAGGTGGTACTTAACCCCCCACAGGCTCCATACAATGTATAGAACGGTCTCCCCCTACTGTTGGAAATGTGGCAAAGACATAGGTATGATGGTACACATATGGTGGGCATGCCAACGCATAAAGCCCCTATGGGAAGCGGCACAAGACATGCTAACATCAGCAGGCATCAATACACCAACTATGACCATACGCACAGGGCTCTTCCTCTCCTACCCACACCCCACCCCGAAACATGTGAGGAGTCAACTAGCTCTCACCGCCATGGCCCGTCCAAAACTTACCAATACTACTCCTACGAAAAAATGTCAGCAAAAACAGCCCTACAAAAACAACACTTTCAAACATCATGGGCACCGTGGGCGGCCATATGGGCGCACCACACTGACAGTTCAGACACTATAGCATCACTGGAAGTGCACAACAAACCTACAACACTGCCACCACCCCGACACGCTCAAAATTGGGTACTGGCCTACCAATGCCCCAACAGGTAACCGAACTTGGCACAGGGGTGCACTAAGGGCATTCACATGCCTGGCCGGAACAACTGAGGGTGTTCAACTGAAACATCATGTTATTCAACTGAAGTATCATGTTATATAACATATCATCATACCATGTATTACTGACAATGTGCAAATTCCCATTACCTCCCTCCCCCCTTTTCTTCTTTGTGAACCCCTTCCCCCCTCCCCCCCCCTCACCCCCCACCCATAACGCTGTTTACCGCTTGTAGATAGTTTTCACTATTTGAATTCCACCCAGGGAAACATGTAGGCTCATGGTACAGCCATACTCACACTTACATAGCAATGCTCATACAGCGAGGCCGCTCGACAGAGCGCAAATGATTCAGCAAACGGCTCCAAGCTCAACACAATGGTAGCCTGGGAATTGCATGTTGATCACTGTTGCGACCTACCTCACACCCCCTTCATTGATATACATCAAGAAGCATTCGATTTCATGCAATATTTGTAAAAGGTGATTATATTGGATGTAAGAACTATAACCTTCCCATGTTCCCCTTTTTTCTTCTGTACCCCATTTGACCTATGATAATAAAAATTTTCAAATTAAAAAAAAAACTATTACATTCTGTGAGCTTTGTTGCAGTTGCTGTTTAGTGAATGAGTAAGTGTGCTAAAACTTGTATTTAATATATATATATATATTATTTATTTTTGTATTTTGACTTTTTTTCTAATTACATGTGCAATTCGTTTCGTTCCGAATGCAAATCGGACAAATTTCTGAAATTGGGACATATATATAACTATAAAAGGCACTTTGGCACTTCAGAAATTCGGCACTTCGGTTTGGTATAATAGAAGGCACTTCGGCTCTTTGGAAATTCAGCACTTTGGTTCGGCATTCGGCAATTTGCCACTTCAGACATTCGGGAGCATCAGAATGTCCCAATTTCAGAAATTCGGCCGATTTGCATTCGGAACTAAACAAATTGCACATGTCTAATAAACTCTGTGTTGCAGTGAATTGTGAGAAAGATACTCTGTATATGTATGCATACTGCATTCATTTTTATATGGTAATAGGTGTGGCTACACACTTCACTTTTCTTTAATTTATTTATGCAAGTTGTTGGAGATTCTCTCTAGTATTACTGCTGTCTTTCTGTGTATCTGTGCAGTATTATATATGTTTGATTATATTCATTTTTTCAAATAATTTTATTTACACACAATAGACCAGTTTAACAGCATGTTTAACATTATGGCTGTGTTTAGTGGAAACATGTTAGTTATAAATGATTGGTCAAATACGAAATTAATTTGGACCAATGCATGCATTTATGGTATTTGCACCAGTTGTGCTTAGCTCTTCATAGCTGATCTTGCAGTAAATATACAGACCTTCAGGGAATACAAGATATATGGATACAAACCAGTAGATATTTCATTTTAGGTAATGTCAACAGAAGACTACCAGTTATTTCTGTTAATATTAATATACATGGTTATATATTATATTAAGAGTCAGAATTACTACAGTTGTGAAGAATATGACTCATAGTATAGTCAGATATAGATTGCACGGCTCCAAAATTAATCTCCATCAGATACTTGTAACCCCATAATTACTATTGCCATAATGCACAGGTAAATTTCCTTATCTGGGTGGTGCTTTATTTTATTCATGGGAAGACGTGATTAGAATATGCTAAAAAATAAATAAATAACCACCAATCGCATGCATATAGCCAGCACTATGAACAAAACACTGAAGGGAACCTATTTCATAATCATTTAATCCTATTCTATATTTAAACGTCTTCCATCTTAGATAAATTACTGTGATTTAGGGTAATTATATTACAGGGACAGTTTAACCCTAGAATGCTTACTCCTAATTGCAGCTTGCATGAATTAAAAGGTTGACTAACCGTCAAAGGCTTCTTAATCTTGATTACAGTTTATAAACTTAAAATGCACCTGATTTACTCCCACGATAGACCAGTTTATCTGCATTTCTGTTGATGAGTGATGACATGTTATATGCCATCAACTTAGATACAAAAGTAGATATCTTCCCATATGTTTGTATATTTTTTGTATAAAGCAATATCCAGTGAGATTTCACACTTTAGGGGAGACAGGTAAGATGTGACAATGAATTATAATTCTTGATCTTGTTTTACTGCTTGAATTGGAACAGTATTGCAGATAGATAAATACCAGTGAAACACCTTTGTTTTAAATGTGCTTATTTAGATGTTGGTGGACATTGCGTACAAGCTACTGACACTTAAATATGGCAAGACTATAATAGATATCAGAGCACATGTAATGTAGGAGCTGGGACTGATCCTGGACCTGTTTATTAGCCAGGTCCAAGATCCGTCTCAGAGGAGATATTGTCAGCGAGAACATAAAACGTGGAAAAAAAACTAAGAGTACTTACAATAACTTGGACTATGTCTATGATAAGCTATGCCTTGGAGTCTGGAAACAGATTTTACTGCAAATATGTAACTGGTCTAGACTTAGAAATTGAATGGACTTGTCTTTATATTGGGAAGGACTGATTTCACCATGCTGGAATTTGATTGGTCTAAGGTAGGTCTGGGCAAACAGTAGACCCCAGAGGTTGTTGAATTACAACATTCTAATGACTGACAATGCATCATGGCAGTTGAAGTTCTAGAACATCTGGGGATCTACTGTTTGTCCAGCCCTGGTCTAAGGGATAGAACAGGACTGACTTGACTCCAATTTGGAATAAAATAATTAACTAAACAAAGCTGGAACTAGACTGGTTTAGACAATGGTAGAACAATATATGAGAATGTCAGCATAGCCAAGTTAGGTAGGCAAAGATGACTTAATATAATTTTGGTTAAACCATCTGGGTCACACAGAATAGAAACATAGAATGTGACGGCTAGTGATGTCCCGAACGGTTCACTGGCGAACATAGCTTGTTCGCGTTCGCCACGGATGGCGAACATATGCGATGTTCGGTCCGCCCCCTATTCGTCATCATTGAGTAAACTTTGACCCTGTACCTCACAGTCAGCAGTAGTGATGTCGCGAACATAAAATTTTCGGTTCGCAAACAGCGAACGCGAACTTCCGCAAATGTTCGCGTACTAGGCAAACCGCCATAGACTTCAATGGGCAGACGAATTTTAAAACCCACAGGGACTCTTTCTGGCCACAATAGTGATGGAAAAGTTGTTTCAAGGGGACTAACACCTGGACTGTGGCATGCCGGAGGGGGATTCATGGCAAAACTCCCATGGAAAATTACATAGTTGATGCAGAGTCTGGTTTTAATCCATAAAGGGCATAAATCACCTAACATTCCTAAATCACAATGGATATGGATTGACACCTGACATATGACATATTGACAGCAGAATAGGCACTGTTCCCCCTACATAGGGTCACTTGGCAGATATGGATTGACACCTGTCCTCAGAGACCCTGGTACACACTGACACAGAGCAGAATAGGGACTGTTCCTCCTACATAGGGTCACTTGGCAGATATGGATTGACACCTGTCCTCAGAGACCATGATACACACTGACACAGAGCAGAATAGGGAATATTCACTAAATGCCAAACATTGTTATACTGGGAAATATTCAGTAAATAAGGATAAGGGGGGGGGACCTACTGTCCTCCCCCCGGCCCCCACCCCTGCACGGTGGGTGGGGGCCATAAATCACAATGGGGGGGACCTACTGTCCTCCTGCCCGCCCCCAACCATGAGCGGTGGGTGGGGGCCATAAAAATGAGGGGGGGGGCCAACTGTATGATGTTGTATCGATCAGGTAGTGTAAGGGTTACGCCCGCTTCAGTGACAGACCAAACTCCCCGTTTAACGCACCGCAAACAACCGCAAACAGTCCATTTGCACAACTGCAAACTCCCCATTTGCACAAGGTTGGATACCAAGCTAGCCATGTCCCGTTCCTTGTCCTCACTGATGTCACTGAAGGTCTCTTCCTCCACCCAGCCACGTACAACACCAACGGTCCCCGAAAGGTGACAACAAGCCCCCTGTATTTATTTATTTTTTTAAAATGTACACTACTGTTACACCAGATATGCACCGCTTGAGTCACAAGCTCGCTCTTAAAGGGACAGTGGGAGCCAAAAGTTGATTCAGGCTCCCATTGGCCCACGTCATTCCAGCACCCCCACACACGAACGTTTTGGGGGCGTAGGCATGACGTGGGCCAATCAAATGTTAAACGATATTTAAACTTCCCTAGCCCTATCCACTTTGTCCTATCGTGGTTTCTGTGTCAGTACCCTTTAGTGCGTTCCTTGATCTATTTTGTTTATTTTGGTATTGACCATGGCTTTGTTCTTGACTCTGAATTTATCTTTAACCCTTTCCTGTCTTGTTTGCCCGTGTGACTGATTACCATCTACCTGACCGCTATTAAAGCATGTCGGGTCGGTCAGGTAGGAGCAACATTGCTGGGTCATCCCCTTCTGGGGTGAAATTTGCTTGTTGATAGCTGCTTAAAGTGAGATATTGAGGGAGCTCACACGAAGTGCGTCTTTCCTCCAAGACAGCTAGGCCCCGCTCCCCGGAAGCTGCATTCTTACTGAGAGGAGGGACAGTGTAGCTGCTGCTGATTTAATAGGGAAATCGATAGCTATGCTAGTGTATTCAGTGTCCACTACACTCCTGAAGGACTCATCTGATCTCTGCTGTAAGGACAGCACCCCAAAAAGCCCTTTTTAGGGCTAGAACATCAGTCTGCTTTTTTTTTCTTCTGTGTAATCTAATTGCAGTTGCCTGCCTGCCAGCGTGTGTGTCAGGCTCACAGCGTATACTGTGCCCACTTGCCCAGTGCCACCACTCATATCTGGTGTCACAATGGCTTGCATTTAAAAAAAAAAAAACTCTTTTGACTGTAATATAATAGCAGTCAGTTTCCTTCACACATGTGCGTTTCAGGGCCTGCCAGGGCACAGTGTCACACCAGTGCAACTCATATCTGGTGTAACAGTAGTGTACATTTAAAAAAAATAAAAAAATACAGGGGGCTTGTTGTCACCTTTTGGGGACCCTTGGTGTTGTACGTGGCTGGGTGGAGGAAGAGACCTTCAGTGACATCAGGGAGGACAAGGAACGGGACATGGCTAGCTTGGTATCCAACCTTGTGCAAATGGGGAGTTTGCGGTTGTGCAAATGGACTGTTTGCGGTTGTTTGCGGTGCGTTAAACGGGGAGTTTGGTCTGTTACTGTGAAGCGGGCGTAACCCTTACACTACCTGATCGATACAACATCATACCTGATGTTTTAAAGCACGTTATTCCAAACAATTTAGGAATATTAGGTGATTTATGCCCTTTATGGATTAAAACCAGACTCTGCATCAACTATGTAATTTTCCATGGGATTTTTGCCATGGATCCCCCTCCGGCATGCCACAGTCCAGGTGTTGGTCCCCTTGAAACGACTTTTCCATCACTATTGTGGCCAGAAAGAGTCCCTGTGGGTTTAAAAATTCGCCTGCCTATTGAAGTCTATGGCGGTTCGCCCATTCGCGAACATTTGCGGAAGTTCGCGTTCGCCGTTTGGAAAAAATTTTGTTCGCGACATCACTAGTGACGGCAGATAAGAACCATTCCGCCCATCTAGTCTGCCCAATTTTCTAAATACTTTCATTAGTCCCTGGCCTTATCTTATAGTTAGGATAACCTTATGCCTATACCACACATGCTTAAACTCCTTTACTGTGTTTTAATGTTTCTATCATATCCCCCCTGTCTATGAATGCAAGGCAACAAATAAAATAATAATATTGCAATGAAGTCATGTCCAATTACATATCAGGTTATACTCAGCAATGTAGTCTTGGCAGACTTAACATATAAGGAACTAACAAGGACTGGCAACACTAGGAGGATAGAAAGCGTTACTGGCAGACAAGACTTTCATGCAATGAAAACTACATCTTAAAGGAAGTGGTCATTGGAATTGTTAAAATATTTGGCAAGATATTGCCATTTTAAGACCATGATCCCATTGTACAGCACTACGGCATTTGCTGGCGCTATATAAAAAAATAATAATGAACACATTGGGTATCAACTGATGAATTTATGAACCAACACCTTCACATAGCTCTGGTGTAAATGCATAGGAAAGGTCCTGAACCCATCTTTCATTATTATTATTATTAATTACTCACAGGTTGTAAGGAGTGAGTGCTTCAAATGCTTTTCCTTTTAGTAGAGTGGTCACATGCAGAGTGAGCTGGGAATGGAGAGTGCAGAACTATTTTCCTGCTGGTAGTGGTTCAGGCCCTGGGGAGAGAGCGCAGCTAAGCGGACAAGGGCACATGTAGGAGTGTGGGGATAGATGCATGGGATTGGTTGGGAAGAGTCTGTGGGTGTGATTATGTTCTGTGTAAGACAGTGTGGGGGAGGTCTTACCTCAGTGCCACTTGGGATTCGGGCCAGCAAACAGCTTCCATCCCACCCACCCTATAGTATATTTTGTCGCAGCTAGCCGGGGGTATGTGGTTGCCAATTGAGTTTGAGGTTACGTTTAAGTATATGGAATGAGATGAACAAGTTTTTAAGGTCTCAAACCTCCCCTGCTCCAAAGGTTAAACTTTAGGTTGCCTGAGGTCTCGTGCCCATCGAGCGTGGATAAGGTCGGCTGATGGCAGGCATTGGAAGGGTTTTTTATGACGGGGGGGGGGAGGTGAGAGGGAGTGGTGATTAGGAACCACTCCATGTTTTTATTGGCAAGGACGGTTGGGTCAATGTATAACACTATGGGTGGAGTTATATATGTATATATGTTAATTTATGCTTATTTATGTCTAATGTTTTGGTTACAGAAAAGAAGAGATTTAATAAACAAAGTTATGGATGTGTTATGCAGTAATTTAGTTGTGATAATAAATGCTGTGGCCTGTTTCATCCATACTAAGTGGTCTGTCGTTACTGGGGGGTTTAATGGGGTTAGATTTTGTTCTAGGCTGCATCGCGATTCCCCACTACGTACATACATTTGGTACCACCTACCCAAGCCATATTGGTTAGTGGACAGAGCCAAGAAGCACGTTCATTTGTTGCTTACTGCATTAAATAGATCTGTATTTCATAATCTAGATTAAGTTCCACAACAGGCAAAAATACAATAAAAGGCTCAATAGTATTTGTGAAATCTCAATCACAACAAGAATACAAAGAGATCTGACGGATATTTTGCTGTTAAATATATAATATAGTATAAATAGCATAATGGGTTAGCTGTATTTTATCTCCGTTCATCTGTTTAGACTTTCTTAGTAAAAGTTATTTTTCTGTTAATATTTTTCCACTGTGTTTAAAATATCTAGCATGGTTTTGGGGTTCTCGTACAATTCACATAATTCCATATGTGTTGCAGAATGACCTCCTTTATGTAGTATATTGAGCGCACCTCCTTATCCTGAGTGTCCTGGATGTTGAAATATATTGTTTTATCAGAAGATAAAGATAAAGAATTTTATTGCAATTTACACATAAAACAAGCTGTTTTTCAGATGTCGAGTTATCTCTGCTTTACATACAGTATTTAGAGAATAACACTAGCAATCAGGAAACAACAAATCGGTAAATGATATGAAAATATATTTTGTAGGGGATTTTTTTTTTACTCTTTAGGAGTGGGTAAATAAACACTTTAAGGAACACTACGGCACCATAACAACTTCATCACAATTCCCCTGGTAGAGTATTACTTTTAATTGTTAAACCATTTTTTGAATGGTCTAACACTACAGATATTTATCTAAGCACAGGTCTCTCTATCTTTTCTTCCACTCAAGCTAATGCAAAAGCATCAGCACAAATAGTGACGAGATGATAGCCTAGCAATGGTTTCCCATTGTGAGCAGCTATACATATATTTCTATGCTTTACTTATGATGGGTGACCAGCGATAGGCTCCTCGCTGCTTGTGCTAATGTTTTAATATAAGCCCAAGCAAAAGAGCAGAGGGCGAGACTGGCATCCTTAAAGAACATACCTTTGGAGCTAATTCAATTGAGAAAATGGTTTAATCCCTAAAGGTAAGACTGTGCCAGGGGCTTCCACCCACCATAACAACGTTTTTTTATATTAAGTTGTTATGGTGTATGGATGAGTGCTTTAAACAGATTACATTTTAAATTCTACTGAAATTCTTGAATGGAAGTTGTGAGTCATTTGAGTTTTGAAAGATGGACATCATTAGACTAAATATGTTACCAACCAGCACACAAGAAATTAAATTAAATTATCACATTTAAAAATAGCTGTGAAGCAGGGCGTCTGTCATAGCTGTACTCAGAGCAACACCTAGAAAATGGCAAATTAAAATAACTCTAAGTACCAGTTTTGTAGCATTTGCAAATAGAATAGAAAAAGTCTGAGAGTGGCATAACATGTTCTGTTTAATTTCTATATTTTATTATGTTTTAGAGTCATGTTTTTTTTTTTCTGTTTCCTTTTTTGTATGGAGTTGCTTTGCTGTGGTTACCGAGTAGGTAAAGGGTCATTGACCTCCAAAAAAACTGTTGTGCTTACAAACTTTCGACAAACCTCTGCACTATTTGAGATTTTTCCCATGGTTGCAGCTGCACGAGTTTGGTACCTTTAATGGAAGGGCCGGTCAGGTGTTTCTCAGCTGCATGAGTTTGGTACCTTTAATGGAAGGGCCGGTCAGGTGTTTTAATTAAGGTTGTTCACAGTCACTATTACAAAGCTAGTTAGAAGATTGATGTGCATTCATGTTCCAGGTATACATAACACTGCCACCCTCACGTTTCAAATTACAGGAATTTTTTTCAATATGCATCCAACAGTAAAGAGACAGTCAACAGAAGCCCCTAAATTTCTGAAATCTGATCATGGACTAAATGTTACCTCACAGAGATACCGCACCATATGCATACTACCTTCTCCAACCTAAGACTTTTTTTTTTTTTTTTTTTTATCTGCTTATCCCATTAAAGGAACACTATCATGTTGGGAATAAGCTGTACACGATAGTGTTCCTTTAATAGTGTCCCTCTGCCTCCACTACCTGATTTCAGCGCCGACAAGCACCGTCAAGGCGATGGAGTAGTCTATCCCAATCAATGCTTTCCTATGAGTTTTTACAAGACATGCAAAGAGTGAGGACATCCAGCATTGTATCAGGGAGTTAAATTCCGTTAAAATGCATGAAGCGTCTATAGTGGCTGTCTGGGAGACAGCCACTAGAGGCAGCCTTAACCCTGCAATGTAAACATAGTAGTTTCTCTAAAACTGCAATGTTTTCACTTGCTGTGTTAATGAGAATGAGATGAATTAGCCTGTGTGTCTATAGTGTCCCTTAAAAGTACCCAGAAGCTACTCAAGCCCCTAAATGTTTGCCCTTTGACGGTTAAACGTTCTGAGCAGCTTAATATTTTCATAAAAGCAGTAGCATACTAAGCCTCTTACGGCTTTCTCAGACCTCAAGACTTCACAATTCCCAAGACCTCGGATGCTGGTAAATGTCTTAAAGTCCAAGACCTAGTTAAAGGGACACTGTAGTCACCAGAACAACTACAGCTTATTGTATTTGTTCTGGTGAGTAGAATCATCCCCTTCAGGCTTTTCAGAGCAAATGCAGTGTTTACATTACAGCCTAGTGATAACTTCACTGGCCACTCCTCAGATGGCTACTAGAAGTGCTTCCTGGGGCAATGCTACATATTGTGTAGTACTGTAATCAGGGCCGCCACCAGAAATTTTGGGGCCCCTAACTGAGCTCAGGGTCTGGGCCCCTGGGGGCCCACCTCCAAAACCGCCCACAGAGACCGCCTCCAAATCCCGCCCACAGGAATACACACACAGACACAAACACATTTACTGATACAAAAGGACACATACACACACACACACACACACACACTGATACATACTAACAGACATACATACTGATACGCATATAGGCATACATACTGACACACACATACTGAGACATACACACATATACAGACACACAGGCATACATAGTGACAGACACATACTAACATACATACAGATACACATGCATAAGGACATACAGACACATTCATACTGACATACAAACAGACATTCATACTGACATACACACATTCATAATTACATGCAGACATACATACACTGACATTCATACACACATAATGACATGCATACAGATAGACATACACGCATACAGACATGCATACAGACATTCATACATTCATACAGACACTGACATCCATACATACACACATTCATAATGACATACAGACATACATTCATACTGGCATAAATACATTCATACAGACAGATAGACAGACATACATACACATTCATAATGACATGCAGACATACATACACTGACATTCATACACACATAATGACATGCATACAGACATACATGCATACAGACATACATGCATACAGACATACACACAAAGACAGACAGACATACACACAGACAGACATACACACATAATGACATGCATACAGATAAGACATACAGACATACATTCATACAGACATACATACATACACACAGACAGACAGACACACAAACAGACACACATAATGACATGCATACAGATAAGACAGACAGACAGACTCACAGACAGACAGACTCACAGACAGACAGACTCACAGACAGACAGACTCACAGACAGACAGACTCACAGACAGACAGACTCACAGACAGACAGACTCACAGACAGACATTCACACAGCTCATTTTCCAGCCACCCTCCTTTTTCTTACCTTGTCTTTGCAGGAGGGTGGCTGGCTGGGGCTGATGGGACTGGCAGTCGGCTGGACAAAGACCTGAGTGCAGTTCGAACGTTGCTGTGCACTTGATGTTCCATTAAAATCCTGCTTATACTTCAACACATTGAGTGCCTGAGCATTTTTTCTTTTTCATTCCATCTTCTTGTGACTCAGGTATGTTTGCACTATTCCAGTCCAATACCATTGCCGGGCGCGCGCTCCTCCCGCGCGGAGTGAGCTGGGAGGAAGTGACTACTTCCTCCCAGCAGCACTTGCTGCGGCTGCTTTTTTTTTTTTTTTTTTTAAAGGGGCCCGGTCGCGCTATTACACGGCCACAGCGCTGACCGGCCCCCTGAAGATATGGGGCCCATCGGGTGGCCCTAAGTGCAGTTGCACCGGCGGCAAATCCGCCAGTACACGTGGGGCCCGGGCGGCCGGGCCCCCCAGGGCTGCCGGGCCCGTGACAATTGTCACGGTTGTCATGCCCTGATGGCGGCCCTGACTGTAATTCAGTGTTTCCACCTGTGGCAAAAGTAACCTCGCCACGGGCTCTTGGAGGGGCCTGCTGGCCATCCTCTTGCCAAACGACTATGGGCCCTTTAAAAACTTATGTGAATTATGTACTTTTTAACTCCAGAAAGAGAGAAATTAGCCCTAATTCCCTGGAACTGTTTTGGGCATAAGAATATGTGCACAGTCAGTCAAAACTATGACTTCCATGGAAATTCCGAACTCCTTAGCCCCGATCTGGGGGACCAACACATCCAAAAATCACCCAGATAAGTTATCAGGGGATGTGACTATTGTGGGGTTTCCATGTGTTTAGGGGGTACTTTTGGGATATTGTAAAATTTATGTTTTCTGTGCCTGGAGATAAATGAATGAATGCCCCTGGAATATGTAACCGGAAACCCCTTGCATGGGGACCTGCATATAAGGCCAGTTGTGGCTGCCATTAAAGGAGTTCCTCTTCATCCTCAACATAGAGCCTCACCTCATGTGTGGAGGGGACAGCTATATTCACTCTGGGGATTACTATAATCACTATACTCCCTTGGATTACAACACTTTCTCTTGTTAGAGCAGTTTGCTTTACTCTCTGGGATAGGAGAGGTCTACCCACTGGAAGCTGGATCCTGGTCTTGGATCCAGGGTGGTTGGAGGACAGCGAGACCCAAACCAAGCTGTAACGCTGGCGGTGGGGTTTACGGTGGTTATGGTATCTGGTGCAGTGCTTATGGTACTCAAGGATTATCAGGAAGCAGGGATTGGCGGAGGCACCTGGTCAGGGTGCCAGGTGGTCTGCCACACCACCCTCTGCATGCAGACATTGAACTTTCCTCATATAGATGCATTGCTTCAATGGATCTCTGTGAGGAGATGCTGATTGACCAGGGCTGTGTTTGACTTATGCTGGTTTTGCCTCTAATCTGCCTTCTTGACAGTCTCAGCCAATCCTATGGGAAAGTATTGTGATTGGTTCACTTTTGATGATATCAGGCATGCAGGCAGGTCAGGGGCAGAGGGAGCAGCTGCAGACTTGAATAAAAGTAAGATTTTACTATATTTAGGGGGGCAGAGGGTGCTAGATGGTGGTTTTAACACTACAGGGTTAGGGATACATGTCTGTGTTAGTAACACTATAGTGTTCCTTTTAAGTCTAGAGATCACTATATCATTCTACCAAACACACTAAGACCAGTCAAATAGATTTTCCAGTAGAAATCCAGTTTTACTCTTCCAGCTCAGGGGTGGGGGCCGGGGGAGAGGACATTAGGTCCCCCCCCCACCCACCACTCAGGGGTGGGGACCAGGGGCGAGGACATTCGGTCCCCCGCCCCTTATTGTGGGCCGCCACGCTGGGGTGGGGGCGGGCAGGGAGGGAGGACATTAGGCCCCTCCCCTAATTTTTATTTATGGCCCTCACCCACCGCTCAGGGATGGGGGCCGGAGAGGGGCAATAGGTACCCCTTTAGTTTAAAAGCCCCCACTCGCGCTCAGGAGGGGGGAATTTTATTTTTTAAACAGTGAGCAGCCACAGGCTCACTGTTTAATAGACATGCCCCTACTCGCGGTATAGCGAGTAGGGGCATAATTTACTAATACTAAGTGACCAGCTTCTCTAGAGGCTGGGTCCCTTGCTGCACTGGCCAATCACTGCCATTAGTAGGCATGGCTGTGATGGCTTCTAAGGGCACACAAGTCAAAGGTTGTTGATTGGCTGCCCTGCAGCCTTTCAAAACGCGTCATTAAATCGCCGAACTCCAACCCGAACATACAGTGATATGTCAGTGTTTGGGTCCGGAATCCAAAAAACGTAATGTTCAGTACGAACCCGAACTTTTCAGTTCGGGTTCGCTCAACTCTGATTGCAATTACTGTGTGTGTATAAATAGTTAAGAGTTTGTTAGCTCTCACATGGATGCACTGGGCAGACTAGATACTGAGCCATGGGGAGCAGAAAAGGCCTGTCAAAAGACCTACGTAGCAAGGTAATGGAACTTTAAAAAGATGGAAAAAGATATAAAAAGATATCCAAAGCCTTTGCAATGCCAGTCAGTACTGTACAATTAGTTATTAAGAAGTGGAAAATTTGGAGATCTTTTGATACCATGCCAAGGTCAGGTAGACCAAGAAAGATTTCAGCCATAACTGCTGGAATTGTTCAGGATACAAAGAAAAACCCACAGGTAACCTCAGGAGAAATACGGGCTGCTCTGGAAAAAAAATGGTGTGGGTGTTTCAAGGAGCACAATACGACGGTACTTGAACAAAAATTAGCTGCATGGTCGAATTGCCAGAAAGTAGCCTTTACTGCACCAATGCCACAAAAAAGCCCGGTTACAATATGCTCGACAACACCCTGGCACGCCTCACAGCTTCTGGCACACTGTAAGTTGGAGCGACAAGACTAAAATAGAGCTTTATGGTCATAACCACAAGTGCTTTGTTTGGAAAGGGGTCAACAAGGCCTATAGTGAAAAGAATATCATCCCCACTGTGAAGAATACCACCCCACTGATGTTTTGGGCGGGGTGTGCTCTAAAGGCACAGGGGAATCTTGTGCAAATAGATGGCAAGATGAATGCCGCATTTTATCAAAAAATCCTGGCAGACAATTAGCATTCTTCTGCATTAAAGGCTGCGTATGGGACACTCTTGGACTTTCCAGCATGACAATGACAGAAAGCACAAGGTCAAGTTGACCCTCCAGTGCGTACAGCAGAAAATGGTGAAGGTTCTGGACTCTAGGACACACTTGGAAATAAAAGAAATCACAATTTATTCTATTTAATTTTAAATTAATTTTAAATTAATTTTATTGAAATTATAGTGTAATTTCATACCCTTGTTTTGTCCAGTAACATTATTATAAAAAAACATACATGGGCTTAATCTTTCTTTCTTTAAGATGAATTTAGCAACCCTTTCAAACAAGAACAACCAGTGACATATCTGTTAAGTAATACTCGATATAATAATATTTGCATGACAGAGGTTGACCACACAATGAAACTCTATTTAACCTGCTTATGTGGCATAATCAGGGAAAAGGTAAACAGGCGTGGTGAAGTACTCTTAATAACGTCACGTTAGCAGAGCAGAATGAGAACAAGAAAGTTCAAGTGCAAACTGTTTTTTTCCCCCACACATGCTGGTCTTTCTTTTGTCTGTCAAAAGTATGTAATTACAGCCAGCTATGGTTCCGAGGAACAGGTTAACTTCATGTGGAAACTCAAGGAGGGCCAGTTAGATTTTTGTTTGTTTCCTTCTTACTACCTCAGCACACATAGTTGCAATTTTTGCTAAGGGGGAAATATGCAGAAGGGGTAAGTAAAAAAAATAAAATTAAAAAACTACATACATTACCGATACTCCACAAACTGAGAAGTTGGTGCTGATATCAAATGCCTTGCTTCAAAGTGATTTAGAGGCATTGGACAGAATTAAGATTGAAGAAGAAAAAGAAGACACACCTATATAAGGGAGACCACAACTCGGTGCCAAATGGTCTGGAGTGACCACAGTCTTCAAACAAAGGGCCAGACGCCAAGTCATGTTCAGGGTAATTAATTGTAACCCAATCAATGTTTTGGCACTCTAAAAAAATCTTTCACAAGTCTGATATACAAGTACAATGTTGTGTTGGTAAAATCACATACTTTCCTTATTTCACTGATATTAATCTAGTTCACATATAATGATTATTTTATAATACATAATTGTTTATATGTTTCTATGGTAACCTACTATGATGTTGCATCCTATCACATATGAACTGTATTATCTTTCAACACGTCATTTTACTTGTATATTAGGCTTGAGACTAGCTCTTTAGAGAGACGAAATGTTGATAATGTTATAAGTAAATTAGCCAGAATATTATATTACCTTTTTGTGTAAGCTGAATGCAAATAAGTGTATGTGCTCAGTACATAGGGACTTCACTTCTGTCAGTCTAGGATCTGATTTAAAATATTGAAACTTACCTTCACAGAACTCAACAACTCTACTCAAAATTCTAGTTATTCTGAAATTCACACATATAACATTTTCAGTAACTCCAGTAGACTGAATTCATTCTTTTGCACTTTCTAACACAATACTATACAGCCATTTTGTTCTCTTTCGCCCACAATGTTTATTGTTATCCCTTCTGTTGGATTGATTTTACTGATGGATTCTGGGTCATTTTGATTGGCAACTAAAACAGAGCCTTGCTTTAACCCCTTAAGGACCAAACTTCTGGAATAAAAGGGAATCATGACATGTCACACATGTCATGTGTCCTTAAGGGGTTAAAGGGACTCTGTAGTGACTATAACAATTTAATCTCTGTGAAGTGGTTATAGTGCTGGAGTCCCTTTTGATCTGTACCTCAATTCCGTGTTAAACCATTTTAGAGCAGTTTAACACTTTAATAAGAATCCCTGGCAGCCCACAGTCTGGCCTCTACAGAAGGTGTGGCTAAGGCAGAGATTACTCACTTCCTTGTAGTCGTATCCATTCATACTGACAATAGGAGCTCTGATAGGCTAAACACAGTCAGCTGACATTCTCAGCCAAACATAGCAGCCCATTGCCGCTCAAGCTAATACTTCCTCATTGCTGTTGGGTACTCTCATTTGACATAAAAACATAAAAGATTGGTAAATGCTGAATGAAATGATGGCACCAGATAACTCCAGACACTATAACCAGTTCAATAAGATAAAAAAAATATACTGTGCCTACAGTGTCCCTTTAAGCTCTGCCCATGGACATGTTGCCAACTTGACTGCTAAAGATGAGGAAGAAAAAGCTTACATTTCTTTATGTATTTTATTAAAAATGGAGCGCTCAGGAAAAAAACAAAAACAAGAAGAGAGTCAGACTCAGAGAGCTATATGGATGTATATTAGATAAACATGGTTACTTACTAAAGTGAGGATTCAAAGTAAATTTCAAATTTAAAGCAAAAATAGTTCAACTGAAATTGAAGCTGACTTAGAAGAGAATTTTTCCATTTCTGCTGTTTTGACCTTAAATTATAAGTTCTCTTTGAATTCTAACTGTAGTGAATAATCCATAAAGATTATTTTAGGTGACAGTGCTACTTTATCTTGTTTGTCATTTATGTGTTCTTTTTTATATCACGAAGAGTTATTAGATATGGTGTTACTGATATATATTAATAATAATAAAGTGAAGAGGATTAATATATTTTATCTTATTCTATGTCCCTCTATAGATCTGTGTATGACAAATAGGAAAGTATCACAAGTCTTTTAAGAAAAGTAGATACAAAAATCAAAAAGAGAAATCTAAATTTCAACATACCCACCAGTGTTGCATTCTTACATATCTTAATGGTGAACCCGGTTAGGGTTATGTCTGGAAAAGGTTACGTATATGCATACCTATGAGTGTGTAATATGTGTTGGTATGTAGAGACACAATACAAGCTTACATAGTGAAACTATAAAAAAAACAAGCCGGCCCACTTACATAGATTTCACCCTTTCATTAGGTGTGGCAACATGTTCTGCTGTTTAGCTACATGTTTTCTGCAGAACACGCCTATGTGCTGGCTGTGTCATGCTAGTTTCTACTGGAAGGGAAACTACTTATGATGTCACACTCGGATTTAGAAGAGAAAACAGAATGCATTAATTACATTAGCAACTTCCAATCTGTCTCCCTATTAACATGTATTTTATAAACATAAAGTATATAGTCACTGTGAGTTTGGCACCTGGGGCAGATCCAACCATTGTCAAACATACCCCCATATTTAAAAATTTATGGGATGCAAATTATTGTAGGGGTTATTGGTGATATACCTTTGGCAAATAGTTTTCATAGAGTTTCCCCACCACCTATGCTTGAAATTAAACAATGATAAAAGTTTACTATTAAAATGCCTTGGCTTCCTTATTTACATAGAGTTTCTGTGCATGTGATTTGTTTGTAGTTGCAGTGTGTGTGAATGCAGGTGGAGGTATATGTAGGGATATAAATCTGGGAAACCTCATGTGAGAATCCCATGTTTGATATTTCATAAAACTAAGTGATTGAATGAAATGTCTTCAACAGTAAACAATGTGTGAGAAGATTGCTGTAATACAGCAAAAGATAAGAATTTAACAGTCTGTTTAATGATACAACAGGCTCTATTATCCATTGCCAAAAATAAACATAAAACTGACAGTTGTATTTATATGCTAATTAGATAAATTGATCCTAAAAATCAAGCCAATAGGCGATATATTGTGTCTCTATATATTCCCTATTAGTATAACAAACATCCCTTCAGAATCATTTCATGATTTACAATGTCCAAATAATCTGGAACAATCATTGAAAAAGGAGAGGGGAGTTTAATTGAAAAAATACATTATTATAATAGGGAGAGATCACCTAAATTGTCATTTGGCTGTAATGGTAGTACAGGGAGTAGCCTGTACTACCATTACAGCCAATTGACAATTTAGGTAATCCCTCACTATTATAATACTGTCTCTTTTCAATTAAACTCCCCTCTCCTTTTTCAACGATTGCTCCAGATTATTTAGACATGGTTCTGAAGGGATGTGTATTATACTAATAGGGGATATATAGAGATACGATATATCACCTGTTGTCTTGATCTTTACTATAAGGGTTAAGCCCTGGGTGGAATTGGTACCACACCCACTGACCAACCCCCGTCTGGGATAGTCTCGGTATAGGGTTGATTTAGTCTATTAATTTTGTAGGTATATGTATGTTGCATGATTCTGAATATATTTTTGTACTTCATGGTCTCTACATTTTTCCAAACTCTATTGTTCCCCATCTCTCCCCCACGTATCTCTCCACCTTGTATCGTCCCACGTATGTCTCCTATTCCTATCTCTCCCTTCTTCTGTCTCTCAACACCGTATCACCCTGCTTGTGTATCCTTTCCCCATATCTACCCTACTTATGTTTCCCTACCCCAACTCTCCCTTCTTGAGCCACTCTCCTCATCTCTCTCTTCCTGTGTGACCCTCCACCATCCCTGTCTGCTTGTTTCACCTTCCTCATCTTTTCCAATTTGTGTCACCCTCTTCATGGTTTCCTTAGTATGCCACCATCAATAATTATTGTCCAACCTTGATAAAGTGCAGGAAACTGAACATGTTGTATACAAAATTGAGTCGTACATCTATAACGTTTTGGGTGGTTGATATTTGGGTAAAATTTTTGGCTCACAAAAAAGAGCACTGCAGTAAGACACTGTGTAAATGATATGATGAAATGCTTAAATAACATTAACGGACTGGGATGGTCAATGTATGCAGGTAACTAATTAGAATTATGGAAAATCTGCTAATTGTACAAACTTTTACCTATTTCTGTAAAGATCTAGCATTACAGAAACATTAGTGCCCCCACACATCTTCACATGTTGCAACAAAACTGGCAGACTCTAATTTTTTAACTTTCTTTGGAGTTTGGTACTCCAACTCTATATCTGAGGACCATATGTTTTTAGAATATATTGGTATACCTTGTAATACTGAACTCTGCACCATAATGCCTGTGCTAATGGGTCCACCATTGGCTTATCTAGTATATCATCCATGTTTATATGTATCCTGACATTATCTGTGCTGCTTCCCTTTTCAAACATATCTATAAGAGTAATGCTTAATGTCAATATCTCTCTGACACTTTCAATAAATTACCCTGGGTTCATACAGGTGCATGTTTACTTTACAATCAACTCTCCCATACCTACAAGGAACAATGTCTCCTTCCAATGGTTTTAATACAATACGAGTTCCTAGTATTCTAGAATACTTCGCCATAGTGATAAAATTATGAAGTTTACATTCAATTCACATTCGTCCATACCTGCCTTTGGCTTGTCTTCCGATTCTCGTTGTATGTTGAGTGTTCTAATTTTGACACGGTTTCAGTCTTTTCCTTGATTGCTGGCTGAATCATTCTAATTACTTGCAGTCCACATATTTGTTCTCCAGACTTTGCAGTGTCTTTACTGTGCACTGTCATGTCTACATCATACTGTCAAGGGCAGAGGCATAACTAGAAACCACGGAGCCCTGGCGCGACAATTGATCTTGCCTCTCCCATACATCCCCCCACAGCCCTTCCATATGTCACATTCACACTCCCCAGTCCCTCCATGTGTTACATTCATGACCTACAGGGTGAGTGTGGCACGACTGGGGGAGATGTGTATGACAGAATTGGAACGGTTAATGTGATAGGGTGAGTGTGGCAGAATGAAAGGGGGTGAGTGTGACATAGTGATGGAGAATGAGTGTGACAGGATTAGGATTATTGTGCAAGAGAAGGGTGATAGGGTGAGTATGGCAGAGCAATGGGAGGGGAGTATGGCATGGTTGAGTGACAGGATTGAGGAAATTATTGTGAACGTGGCAGGGTGAAGGGGGTGACAGTTACACAGATACACAGGTATATACACTGACACCCATGCAGATAAAAAGACAAACACACACTGCCATACATGCATGTACACCATATAACACATACAGATACATACACAGACACACATGCTGATACACAGACACACAGATACATACGCACAGATACACACATTGACACACATGCAAATACACAGACAAACAAACACACATACAGACACATACACACATGTAGATACAGACACACATAATGACACACATTCATATACAAACACAGACACACATACGGATACACAGACACTTATACAGACAGATACACATAGACATACATGCAGATACAGACACTTAATGACAAACATTCAGATGCTCAGAATGACACACATACAGATACATAGGGGCACACACTGACATACATACAGACACACATACACAAACACATGCAAAATGTTTTAGTCACCCTCCTGTTTCCTAACGTTTAGGTGCAGGAGGGCTCAGACTGATGGGAGTCCAGTGACTGTCTCAGACTGATGAGAGTCAGAGATCCCACTCTGACTCCCTCTTCTCCTTCCTCCTCCTTTGCGGCTCTCTATGTTCGCTGGAAGGAAGTGACCAGCAGTTACTTTCTCCCAAACTGACCTCTGCAGAGGGGGCCCAGCCACGCTGTTAAAGCACTGCAGCGCTGCCCTGGCGTGGCCCTGGAAATACATCTTTATCGGGTGGCCCTAAGAGCATGGGCCACCTGATGGGCCCCTGAAAGGTGGTAGTACTGTGCGGGCTGGGTCTGCAATGTCCAGTGAGCACACCGGTCGCAGGGGTCCACAGAGCGACCAGGCCGCCTGGACTGATAGTCTCACCTGCAACTGAGGTAGGTCCGCCAATGGTCAAGGGTCTCAGGAGTCATTCACATAAAACGATTTATCTACAAAATTCTGATAGATTTTCATGGTGTCTTAAGAAGAATTTTTTTTTAAAAAAAAAGCTTATTGAACCATTTGGAAAACCTTTTAAATTAAAGCCTAAACTATGTCCTGAGGGTTTATTACTTTACTTAAAACTACCAACTGTAAACTACAGGTCTGATTTCCATAACTTAATTGTTCCTAAATAATAAATAAATAGGTTTAGGACTTTTCAAATATTATTATGTTTTACTACTAAAAACGCTTGATATGAGAGATCATTTCTTATCTGGCATCAAAGCAAAGCCTAATACTGTTAAAGGAAAAATGAGTCTAAACTAGAACATATTACTTGAATACTGGTTTGAAAGGGGATTATGTAGAAGAAACTAAAGTAGGGTGTAGGTTATTTATTCATACCACTATTAGAGTTTATCTGGTACATCTTTCTAGAGTGGTATTTCTTTACAATTCCTAGTGCCCAGACTGGTTCAACTGGTTTCCGTTTGTCTTTTCAGATGCTAATAATGAGCATTAGGGCTTATTTGCAAAAAAATAAATAAATTTAAATGAAAAAAACTCACTGAGTATAATACGAAAGAATTTGCCTGTTGGAGCTAATGGAGTATTAGTCACAGAACCTTTCAGCTAATGACAAAAAATGAAAAAGTGTTCATGTGGCACAAGTGGTATTCCGTAAGGTTTGATCTGTTCAATATAGTTATTGTCCGTGAGATGTAGGCCACAAGTAGGCGACCGATGCATGCAGCATGGTAAAGGCACACCATAGTGTTAGGAATACAAATTTGTATTCCTAAGACTATAGTGACCCTCGGCCTCTGCACTGCCCCCATCTCTAGGTCATGAAAGGGTTGACACAGGGGCGGGCTGGGCCGGGGGGCAGGGAGGCAATTGCCCCCCAGGCCGCCCAAAATTATTTTAGGACCGGCCGTGGCTGGCCGGCCCTTTAAATGCTGCAGCCGCCGAGCGCTCTGTAAAGAGCGCTCAGACGGCTGCAGCTGCTTTTCCCTCCCTCCCCTCCCCTGTAGGTGGCCGAGCTGCACTCCGGTCCGCGGTCCCGGCCGGAGTGATGGAAGGTGCACACTGAGTGTGCACTTCCTGTCAGTCCGGCCGGGTACAGGAAACAGAAACTCCTGTTCCACGCGGAACAGGAGTTTCTGTTTCCTGTTCCCGGCCGGACTGACAGGAAGGTGCACACTGAGCACCTTCCTATCACTCCGGCCGGGACCGCGGACCGGAGTGCAGCTCGGCCACCTACAGGGGAGGGGGTAAGAAGGGGGGAGAGAGAGAGAGAGTAAAAAAAGGGGGGGAGAGAGAGAGTAAAAAAAGGGGGGGAGAGAGAGAGTAAAAAAAGGGGGGGAGAGAGAGAGTAAAAAGAGGGGAGGGGGGGAGAGTAAAAAGAGGGGAGGGGGAGAGTAAAAAGAGGGGAGGGGGGAGAGTAAAAAGAGGGGAGGGGGGAGAGTAAAAAGAGGGGAGGGGGGAGAGTAAAAAGAGGGGAGGGGGGAGAGTAAAAAGAGGGGAGGGGGAGAGTAAAAAGAGGGGAGGTGGGGAGAGTAAAAAGAGGGGAGGGGGGAGAGTAAAAAGAGGGGAGGGGGGAGAGTAAAAAGAGGGGAGGGGGGAGAGTAAAAAGAGGGGAGGGGGGGAGAGTAAAAAGAGGGGAGGGGGGAGAGTAAGAAGAGGGGGGGGAGTAAGAAGAGGGAAGGGGGGAGTAAGAAGAGGGGGGGGAGAGTAAGAAGAGGGAAGGGGGGAGTAAGAAGAGGGGGGGAGAGTAAGAAGAGGGAAGGGGGGAGTAAGAAGAGGGGAGGGGGATAATAGGAGGGGAGATAAGAAAAAGAGGGGGTAAGAAGAAGAAGGGGGAGTTAGAACAAGAGTGGGGAGTAATTAGAAGAAGGGGGTAAGAAGAAGAGGGGGGAGTAAGAAGAAGAAGGGGGAGTAATAAGAAGAAGGGGGGTAAGAAGAAGAATGGGGTAAGAAGAAGAAGGAAGGGGTAAGAAGAAGAAGGAAGGGGTAAGAAGAAGAAGAGGGGGTAAGAAGAAGTAGGAGGGTTAAGAAGAAGAAGGGGGGTAAGAAGAAGAAGAGGGGGTAAGAAGAAGTAGGAGGGTTAAGAAGAAGAAGGGGGGTAAGAAGAAGGGGGGAGTAATAAGAAGAACAAGGGGGGAGTAAGAAGAACACAGGGAGGAGGGGGGTAAGAAGAACACAGGGAGGAGGGGGGTAAGAAGAACACAGGGGGGGTGAGAACACACAGAGGGAGGAATGAGAAGAACACAGGGAGGGTGGAGGGGGGATGAGAAGAGCACAGGGAGGGTGGGTGAGTGTGAGAAGAGACCGCTAGGGGAGGGTGGGGGAGAGGAGAGACCACTAAGGGTCAGGGGAGAGCTCTAAGGGACAGAAGGGACAGCTCTATAGGACAGGGGGCAAGACAGGGAGCTCTTTAACACTACGCGCGCACACACACACACACACACACACAATGCATCCCTATACATACACAGAAACACACAATGCACCCCTATACATACACAGAAACACACAATGCATCCCTATACATACACAGAAACAGAACATGCTTCCCTTACACACAGAGAAACACACAATACATCCATTACACACACACACAATGCAACCCTTACACACAAAGACAATGCATCATTTGCACACATACACATACACATACAATGCAAACCCTTACACACACATGCAAACACACACACTGTTTTTCTTACATACACACAGAAACACAATGCATCTCTTACACTCAATGCACACACATACAGACACACACCTTGCATCCCTTATGCATACAAACACAGATTCACACAATGCATCCCTCACACACAACCAGAAACACATAATACATCCCTTATACACACAAACACACTGCATCACCTGCACAAACTGGTATCCCTATACACTACATACCATAAGCACACATATGAGATAACACATAAGACATCCCATACACACTCCACTCCCTGTGAGCGAGCTCATGGGTGGGTGGAACAAATAAGTGGACTTATGAGTGGGCCTTATGGGCATACTCACCGTCAGGCACAGGGGCCCAGACCTTGAGCTGTGTAAGAGGCCCCCAAAAAATGGAGCTGCTTCCAATTCTCCCAGAACGTTGAATTTTGTGACCACAGTTGCAAACAGCCTCCAGAGGTCCTGTTCTACACCAGACCAGTGGAGCCAAACTGCAGCCCATCATCATCCTCATCTAATTGTAAGTAGGCAATCTAGTATATTATTAGTGACACTAATCTATAATTTACCTCACATTAAAGGGGCACTATAGCTTAATGAAGTGGTTCTGGTGTCTGCAGGCTTTTTAATGTAAACACACACTGTGTGCAGCACTGGCGTTAGTTCATATGGCAGATCATATGGGTGGGGCATTGTGATGTCACATGGGGGGGGGGGCGGCAAATTTATATTTTGTCTAGGGCGGCAAAAATCCTTGCACCTCTGATCCTGGGCAGGTGCACCAGTCTACTGGTGACCCACAGGAGGGGAGTGCACTGATTGCACTGCACTCTCCTCCTGCCCAGACCCGTCTTGACCGCAGTGCAAGTGCCCTCTGCCCCTAATTTACAGTGGCTCACACTCACAACAAGCAGTGCCTAGAGCCCTTTGCAGAGACGGAAACAAAGAGGTTCTGCGGCAGCTGGCCGTCCTGCAAGCATTACATTAAACAGCTGTTCCCCATGCAGCCACAGATGGCGTTGTGCTGGGAGACTGTGATTACTCTTCACTTCCTCCCAGCCTACAGAGCAGCGCATGGGGGAGAGAGGAGGAGGCATGATTTAATCTTGAATAAATCCTCTAAGCCAACCTTTATAAATTTGGGGGGATCAGCTCTGTTTCCACAGTTTATTGGTGTTTACGCTCATCTGTGTATTAATATTGAGGGATGTCTAAGTAGTAACATCAGTGTGTGTCAGCAGGGCCAGCCGTTAGGGTGGGCAAGCTGTGCGGTCACGCAGGGTGCCATGACAACAGAGGCGCCCGGCAGCCAACACAGCTCACAAGTTGGGTACACCAGCATATTTAATTTAAACGATTCGCTGGTGGTCCACTGGTGCGCACCTGCAGTAGGTGCAGTCAGATCATATCCTCTCCCTCGTGGTTCCGGCGCTCAGTTAGTGAGTCAGAGCACAGGCTCAGAGATTCTCAGCCTGCGCTCTGACAACATTGAAAGTCAGAGCCGTGAAGGAGCGGGTATGGCAAAGAGCTACTGATTAGCATAACATCAATATCCGTTATAAAACCAGGAAAAGGTGGGCATGGATGGTGAACTGATTTGGTGGCGCAATGGGCCACTTGACTGGTTTTGCCCCCCAGGCCTAAGGCTGCCAGCCCTCCCCTGGGTTGACAACCCTTTCTTTCACTTACCTGATTATAGCACCGAAGTCCTTCGTCGCAGGATCTGTCTCCTCCACCCAAGGGAACGTAATGGTGATAAAGAGCATAATGCGCAAGCATGGCGAATGCCACTCACACAAGGGTAGCTGCAAATCTAAAAATTATGATCTGTGTGTATGCATCTTTTTGTCAGTGTGTGCATCTTTGTGTGTATCTCTGTTTGTATATCTGTGTGTAAACATATATATGCAAGACATAGCCATCTTTGAAATTTCATAATAATTTATCATTGACACAAGCACACAAGCTCATTGATACACAGGCTTCCATACAAACAATTGTATTGATATACATAAGCTCACTGACATAAAAACATAAGCTCACAGATACACACAAATAGGCTCACTGACAGACAATCTCACTGACACACACAGACAAGCTTACTGGTACACACACACACATTTAGTACAGACAAACTCTGACACACATACACAAGCTTACTACAGACAGACTCCCTTGTATACACACAGCCTACTCCAGACAAACTCATTGGTACACAAAGAGAAGCTTACGATAAAAGAGAGCAGCTTCTATAGGCAGAACTACCTACCACCAGGCCCCTTTAAACTCCCATCTCACCAGCCTCATCCAGCCCCATGTGTATGTGTGTATCTGTGTAGGTATGTGTATCTGTGTGTGCCTGTGTGTAAACTGTACCAGTGTGCAAACTGTTTGTGTGTATCTGTTTATGTATGCATGTGTGTGCATCTGTGTGTGCGCCAGTGTGTGTGTGTGACTTTGTGCATGTGCCAGTGTGTTATGTGTAGATGTGTGTATCTGTGTGCCTGTGTATGTGTGTGTGTGTGACAATGTGTGCATGCAAAGGTATGTGTGTCAGTGTGTGTATTGTAAATATGTGTGTCTACATGTATCCGTGTGTGCTGTTGTGTGTATGTGCAGGTATGTGTGTGCCTGTGTAGGTTCATGTTTGTATCTGTGTGTGTATACCAGTGTATGTGACTGTGAATGTCATTTCATCTAATTAGAGACCCTTCCTTCCAATATAATATGGAACCTCCCAAAACATCCCTCTATGCTCCACTACAGCCCCCTAACCCGTTAATTACAGCCCCAAACCAAACTGTCCCCCTGCTACAGCCCCCTGTCCCCCCACTACATCCTACCACCAGTGCCCCTCCTGAGATTTGGTTCTGGAACCGCCC
This sequence comes from Pelobates fuscus, assembly GCF_036172605.1. Lineage (NCBI taxonomy): Eukaryota > Metazoa > Chordata > Amphibia > Anura > Pelobatidae > Pelobates > Pelobates fuscus. The sequence continues at coordinate 403,692,429 of NC_086317.1, forward strand.
CTGCACACATATGCATGTTTACTACAGACAAAGTGACTGACACACACACATACAAGCTCACTCACTAGCAGACACATACACACACAAATATCACTGTCATGGGCTTAAGCTTCCTTGCCAATGAAGGCTGTGGGAACACTGGGAGGTGAAGTTGCATTCTCTGGCCTCTTCCTGCCAGCGAGGTCAGCAGCTTGCATGTGGGAGGCAGAGCTTACATGTGGGAGGTGGGACTTGCATTCGGGGGTGGAGCATGTGGCACAGAATTGTTAAAATTGTGGAGGAAGACTCATAGTTCTCCCACTTGCAGCCGACAGCCTAAATGCGGCCGCAGTACCTTCCTCTTTAATCCTCTCGGATTGACACATGATCTCAGAGAGGAAAATAATTTACAGGGCATTAATCTAATGACTAGAGCTGTCTACAGGCCCCAGGTGCCGTGGCCAACTGTATCGCGGAGGTCAGTCTGGCCCTTTGTGTCTGTATGTCAAGGTGTATATGTGTCCAGGTGTGTGTGTGTGTGTATCTGTCAATGTGTTTATATGTATGTATATGTGTGTTAATGTGTATTTATATCTGTGTACATAAGCATACATCCCAGCAATCAAACACCAACAAAACAGGCAAGCGCACCCTTGCAAACACAAACATTACATACAAACACTATTGTCCTAATTCTCCGCACTATCATTTACTTGGAATGCCTGTTGCGTGTCTGCTAGACACCTGTTTTTATTTTAAAATACTGCTGAATCACCAAAGACTTCCAGGTATCCAATTTTGCTTCTATTATAGCTTTGATAAAGATGGAATAATTGGCATGATGTGTGTATCTCACAGACCTAGAAGTTGTTTTTTAATTTCCAAAACAAGTTAGAGGATGTCATGTACAAACCCTTCAGACAAGACACACTGCTATTTTCCTAAGAAAATAGTTGCTAAATTTAGTCATATAAGCATTCTCATTTTTACAACGAAATGCAATTTACTAGCTGATGTCAGTCAACAGGGCTGTCACGAAAAAATAGCCTTCAGCTTCGACAAATGTATTTCATGGAAAAAAAGCAAAGAAATCCCAATGCCATAGCTATTCAGTAGTTTTATGGTTTTCTACATGTAAAAAAGCCAATTTTCTGAAATAAATTTTTTGAAATAAATTCTATAGCTAAGAGGTCTCGCAAATTGTTAACCATTGTACAGGTTAATTGGGCAGGACAAGTTAATTAAAATTAACCCGTTCAAAGAGAGGAGCAGAATAAACATTTTTTTATTGGGTTTATTCCCACAAACACAGCCACACTGTACATAATATACACACTTTATAGTTTAAAGGGATTGTATAGTGTAATGAATACAAACCTGTAGTCCTAACAGTATAGCTCCCTCTGTCTCCCCTCTGCCTCGTGGGTTCAAACATCTTTATTCACTTACCAATCCCAGCGCCAATGTCACTCAGATAGCCAAAGCCATAAGCTAACTGAACGTGTTATTGCTCTCTCACACAGTGTGTGTTTCAAGGTGCACAGCTCTGAGAATTACTGTTCCAAATTGTTATTCTCCAAACTGTCAATTTTCTGGAATATGGCGTTACAGTTCAGTCAAAAAGGCAAAAACAAAAGAATGAAAGGATTGTGTAGAATTTAAAAGCTTGTATGTACTTTTTCTAGCTAGAGGGCAGAGATAAAGTGTACCAGTTAGAACATTAATACTAACTTCAGTCATTTTTACATCAACATTTACATACTATTTAAAAAAAAAAATATTGTGCCACCTTCAGGCTTGAAATATTTGTGAGAGGAATTAGTTTGCTCTGAATGACTGGAGTATTGATGAATTGGAAACTACGGTTTCATGGTGACACTTTTATACAATGCTAGCTCCCCCTGCTGACTAGAAATAGTACTTCCTTTAAGTTTTATTTTATTTTAAAAAATCCCTTTAATTTGATTTGTGCATCAAGCGTGTAATATGCCAATAAACAAGAATCATGACAATCACTTTCTGTGTCTTTAAGTGTAATCATATTTCTGATATTCTAAAAGTAATACAAGGCTATACATGGTTTTATTGTTACTATCCAGATGTGTGTGTGTGTGTGTGTTGTAAACATTTTAGAAATTTCCAACAATGTGATTCATCTCAAGAAATTGGAAAGGCTGCCTGTAGTTTGAAAACAGGAAAACAAGTAGTGGAATAGCACTGAGTTTATATAGGGAAGGCAGCACACCTAAACGGGTTGATCTCTCCTAGAAACCCAAAAGGAATAATAGAAATACTGAACAATAGGGTGTGCCAAAGGGTTGGAAATCAGAATTACTGAAATAAAAAACAAATTAAATGAAACAGAATATACACTGTCCTATGATAGTATAAAATCATGTATATAAAAAGAATAATCAAAAAGTCCAAGATAAAATACAATAGTATGGATGAGTCTGTGAGGGTTTGCCTGTATCTTCAGGTTAGTGTACCATCCAAGTGTTCAGAATCCAGGAACATAAAAGAGAGAGGAAAAAACTCCAATAGTGCAATATGTGTAAACTGAGATAAAAGCTTGAATAAAAAGAAACACAGATGGCCTACTCACATTGAATAGAGCTTAAACCAGCTCTAGTATAAAACGTGCATGTAGTTTGCAGGGCCAACATTCCATCTCCAAATGAAAAACAAAAATACAAAGTACAATTTTCAATATCAAGGTATAAATAGCAAAAAGTGTAATTTTTCTCTCTCTCTCATTTATATATATACTTCACACTCTACTATCCATATATTCCCATAATGATGCATATTCTGTATGTTTAGATGTAGTGATAACCAAGGCAACCAGTGGTAGCATTTGACTTTACCCTGGTAGTTTTAAAAGTGCTCTTGAATTTGCTTAGCACTTGATATCATACCGGATGCTGATGTCCACTAGTTAGCTATCAAGGAGGCTAGATAATAAGTTTCCTCCTTCAAATATCCAAGTGCATGCAATAAACCAAGAATTTGTATGACAAAAAAATACTAATCCTTCCTTAACATGAGCAAGCAGCATATCCTCATGGAGTGCACTTGGTCCTGTCTTTATGAATTTTTCAATCATGCAGAGCAATCATTGGAGCACTGACTCCTATTAGAGGGCTGCCCATACCATTTCTGTTTCTCCACCATGTTTAACAGTTGCCAATGCATTTATGTATGTGGACATCTTTTGACTTTTCACCAATCTCTGTACGACCTCTAACCTCTCCCCTGTTCCATTTCCTTTGTCTGACCACCATTTGCTAACCTTTGACATTGGCATACCCCGCACCCAAACTTCACCACCCTCAACTATCCAATCTCGCCGAAACATCCACTGCCCTGATCTCCAGCATTTCTCCACCAACCTCCAAACTCTTCTTTTACCCATTTCAAATCTCACTTGCCCTAACTCTGCAACATCACTCTATAACTCCACTCTCTCCTCTCAACTAGCCATCTTAGAACCTCCTACACTTAAACACACCAAGCGCCCCTAGTTACAACCCTGGCACACCAAGCTGACCCGTTACCTCCAAAAATGTTCCAGAACTGCTGAATGCTGCTGTAGAAAGTCTCACTCTGCATTTGACTTCCTCCATTATAAATTTATGCTGCGCTCCTACAGCCTGGCTCTTTCCTCTGCAAAAGTAAATTACTTCAACACTCTCATAAGTACACTGTCCTGTCAACCCAAACACTTATTTCACACTTTTAATATTCTTCTTCGCCCTGTTGCTCCCCCTCCCTCTACCACCTTGTCTGCCACAAATGTTGCATCTCACTTCACTGAGAAGATTTCTACAATCAGGCAAGAGATCTTTAATCTCTTTCCTTCCTCTACAAATACATCACCCAACCCCTCTCCCTCAGCCACTCTTTGCTCATTCGTGCCTACTTTTTCGCGAGAAAAAGTGTCCGCCACTGTGCGGCCACCCTGTGTAACCGCGACCACCCGGTAACAGTCAATTAAGCTGTGGTTAACCGCAGCTACTGGGTGGTCAATTGACGGCACACGCTAGCTACGGGGAGGTCAATTGGCGGCACACGCCAGCTTCCCAGTGGTCACGCCTTCGTGCATCTTTCAGGAAATAACAAGGGAACACACGGGGACTGTATTGGCAAGGAAATAACTGAACAAACAGACGAACGGAGGGAGAATAAACACAATCCACAGACAGATGGTTCTGTCACAAGTTATAAATAAATTATAAAAAACAATAAGTGTATATAAGCTAGTGAGTTTGTGTAAGAGCCCCAGTGTGTTAGTGTCAGTATGTGTATGTATGTATGTTTGTTTCAGTGAATATGTGTTTGTTTCAGTGTGTGTGTGTGTTTGTCTGTCAGTGAGTGTGTGTATGTCTGTCAGTGAGTGCGTATGTCAGTTAATATGTGTGTGGTTGTCTGTCAGTGAATGTGTGTTTCTGTCAGTGAATGTGTGTGAATGTGTGTGTAAGAGTCCGTGTGTGCATGTATGAGTCAGTGAGTGCATGTGTGTGTATATATTAAAGGAACAGTATAGGGTCAGGAACAAACCTATTCTTGCCCTTGTAGTGTTAAAAATACATGTAGGGTCCCTGCTTCCCTCTTGCCTCCCCTTAACACCATTAAGGCGTACTATGCCGCCCTGCACATTATGGGCTTAAACACTGTGAGGAAGGCATGGTTCACCCTAACAACTGTTAGTCCCGCTGGCCAGAGAAATGTAGAAAAGTTCCCTGCTGCCAGTCCGGCCCTCCCGGGCCATGTGATTGCAAGGGCCTCTCAATCACATGGCTGTCTGCAGCTCTGCCCTCAGAGGGACCCAGAGTGGAAAAAAAAACGTTTTTGTGATGTATTGTGTTACTTCATTCTTGATTAAAAAACACTAAAAATGGTAATATTGTAAAATATAATAATATTGTAGAATGTTGGAATTCAAGTTTTACTTCATGAATAAACTTTGTTTTAATTTATTTCCCTGCATGTCATCTTGATGTTTTGTAATATTTTTGTTGTGTATTAAGAGGGTGGCGGCAGAATCAGAGTCCGCCCGGGCGGCAAAATCTCTAGCTACGCCACTGCATGAATTACTTAGAGTATTTGTCTTCTGTATACAACAGCTTTGAGAAACAACTCAGGAAGAGATGCAAAGCCAGTAAACCACTCAAGGACAGCTGTTTCATTGTTAATGCAACTCATCAGAGTGAGGTTGGTCACTGGCTTGCTATTGAAATTTGGTATTATGTGTGGAGCACATACCAAAAGAGTCATGGTGTGAAAAGAAACCTGATTTAAAAACCCTTATATAGACCAAATTATCACATACCTACCTAAGTGTGTGATGGGTCGGAAAAACAAAAAACAGAGGGCGGATAGAGGCCCCTTTTGCCACGATATCGGTGAGATGCTGCGAGGCCCTCAACGACAAACATGGGACAAAATGGCGTCGGGAGATGAAGGTTCCTCATACTCCTCTGAGGATCTCTCTTACACCCCTGAGGTGGGGACCTCGAAAATACAGCCATTGGAGCCAAAAGTCAGACCTCCGGCTGCCAGTGATCCGGTCACAGCTGCCCAACTTAAAGATATGCTCTCGGAACTGAGAGCGAATATAGCGGCAGATATGGCCCATTATAAAGACGCCATAGACGGAGCGGTGCAAAAAATAACCCTCCTGGAGGTAAAGACAGAAACACAGGACACCAGACTCACGGCTGTGGAACACACGCTGGCGGAGCTGCATCAAAGGCAAAGGGCCGCAGAGGTCAGAATGGAAGCCCAGGAGGAACGCAGGAGATGCACCAATCTGAAATTACGGATTGAGTAATTTCAGATTGACTCGGTGAGCCCAACCGAGCCCAACCGGTTGGGGTGAGCCCAACTGACTTGCCACACTATATAAGACGCCTGCTTAATACCCTGCTGCTGCCAAAACAGGCCAAGGCAATCAAGCCCGAGGGCATGTTCCGACTAGCGAAGCCAACTACCGCTCCAGCGGAGGCGTCGGCAGACCTGATAATCAGGTTTCAATCGCTACAGGACAAGATCTCGATCCGGGCGGCTGCCCGAGGACACACTCCCCTGGTGTTTGAGGGGTCTACCCTATCTCTATACCCAGACCTCACCAGAGGCACCATCACATGGCGCAAGACCCTACAGCCACTATTGCAGACATTAAGGGCCAAGGACATTCCTTACCGTTGGGGCTTCCGGAGAGCCATATCATTCACCCATCAAGGTGAGACATATAGGGCAACGACTCTCCAGGAGCTGGACCAGCATATGCAACGCCTGAGCCTGCACGGACCAGTGAGATCGGCCACAACGGGTCTGGCGGGTACCCCTCCACCATCCAGGAGTTCACCCCTCGCTCGGCGCAACGCAAACTGCATGCCGGAGGAGATACCTGAAGAACATAGCTCGAGTAGCTGGACTCTTTACTACATAACAGGTCCACTAGATCCTGTACTTAGACCTAAGATACTGCAAAATGTTATGTTAATATATTTTTTACTGTTGATTGTTTTTGATGCACCTCACCACTATAGTTACAATACGCCCCTCCGCCACGCGAAACATGCTATACACGGTCGTGCCCATTTTGGACCCACCAATTAGACCCACAAGATACCCGCAATACTAGTGGACCAGACCGAGAACTACAATAGAGACTCCACCCCCCCCTCTCTAAACCAAAAAAAGCCACCTCACCTCCACCTCGACCCAGGAAGGGGATCTCTCTACTCACACATGTAGGGACTTTAACACACAAGCCTACTTACTCACAAGAGGGAACTCACTGAGACCCCCTTACATGTGTCTCACACGCAACGTTCATGCCACAACCACCTGCTAGTGCAGCCTTGAGCCCCTGGAGACTCCGTTGCCAGGCACACCTATTGCCCAAAACCAGGGCAACACTAGCCAGGTTATACTACTTCCAGAGAAGTGCCGGACTCTACCTGCCACGTTATTCTTTAAAACACACACCTTACGTCTGTATCAGTTAGTGTGGCGGTACAGGCCGTCTAGTAATATAATGCATGCAAACTCAAGTATATAAAAAATACATGCCACTACCTAAACTACATGTACCTGTCTGAACATGCTGTTGTGGCATCCTGACGACGAAGATGCGATTGATAATAACCCATTGCTGTTAAAGCAAATAATCTACACTCGACTAGACATATTTGCCTGTTCTATTTATGTTTCTTTTACAACAAAACTGTGCAAAACCTTTCATGTCACTGTTTATCCTATGTTTCAATACAAATGCACGCTGTTGTGGCGTATGACTACACTATGTAATCACCTGCACAAGAAAAATAAAGAATTAAAAAAAAAAATTTTAGTTTTGATGACGAATTGTTTAGATAAAGTGTCAGAAGTAAAAAAAAACAAAAAAAAAACTTATATATATATATATATATACATACTACTAGAGTAATAAGTAATAACGTTATAATGGGGAAAAAAGTTATTAAAAAATTTAAAATGTATGCTGTTTCTTACATATATTTAGTTTGCTAGCTATGACTCTTTATTGCTGAACCTATATTGCTTGATATGTTCTTGATGTACTTACTCAGCACATCAAAAATAAAGAATCTAAAAAAGATAATTACAGCATATTAATGAGACCAAAGCCTATTAAATGCATTAAACTAGTATTGGTGTCCCTTTAAGCTAAAATAATTTTAGTACTCAGAGTGCCCTTTAAGTAGACTGTGTTTTATTTTTTTATAACAAGATAGGTTTCAGCCACATTATGGTCTGGTAAAAGCTCACAGAAGTTAGAATAAAGTTCAAGATGAGCATATATACAACTCTTTCAATTTAATCTTTTGTGAGGTACAGTCACATAAACAATGTTTCTACTGTACCAACATTAATGGAACCATGACCCAGCTTAGCCCTTTAACGCTGTTATGGCATACTGTACCGCCCTGCAAAAGCAGGGCTTTAACGCTGTTAGAGCAGCATAGCACTCCCTATCGATCAGCTGTTTCCTTCAGTCCAGATACTTACCTTCTGCGGCGATCCTGATCGTGAGACTGCCTGACAACCCAGGCAATCACGATGTGGGTTTGTGAATAAGCAGTTACTACAAAAGACTGGAAATACCCCATTTTGAATACCCTGGATTGTCTACTTTTGCAAATGGTATGCCATGACGGGGGTGATTTTCATTCCTTGGCTGCCATATGGTCTTAAACATAGGCCCAGAAAACCAGTCTGGCAAATTTCAATGTGCAAAAACTGAAATGGGCAAGTGCTTTTTTTGACCTTGTAACTTTCCAAAACAACATAACACCTGTACGGGGGCGGGCATCATTGTACCAGTGGGACATCACAACATACAAATATGTAGGTTTTATTGCAGTAAAAGCTAACGCTAGTATAACATTCGCAGTTTAAATGCCATGCAGAAGTTGGAAAATACATTTCTTAATTTCATACATTTGTTTAGATGTTATTCATATTAAATTGTGCTCCATAAATAAATATTTAATGTGAAATGAAAGCCCTATTTTTACTGAATAAAATAATCTGTAATAAGTGGTAAATTATGGTTGAACAGACATATAGCTCCAATTGTAGGTTTTGTTTTGGTCAAAACTTGCCTGATCCTTAAGAGGTTACAATCCGCACAATGTAACACACAATGCAAACAAACTACATTGACACACCAAATTATGTTTATGAAGATTATTAATATATAAACTAAAATATAAAAGTAAAGGGTCCTTTCAACTACAATTGTCATTTCCTGTTTTCTTCAACGCACAAGTTTCAATTTCAAAATTATAAAAGCTAGGAACTTCCCCTAACACATTATTTATACACGCTGATGCATTCGGAGGAAACAGGACACTTAAACTGTAAGTATTCAGTATTAAACTATATACTGTGTGTGTGAATGTATACCTAAACATATATGTAAATATGCACATGCATACATATCTCGCTATATCTATCTATCTATATATTTATATCTTTGATAGGGCTTTGACAGTGTATCAAAGGTTTGCCATGGAATTCCCCATCCGGGAACATATATATATACACAAAAGACATGACAATAACAATTAAAATTACTCAGAATTTATGGTAAAAGATTTGTGAAATTGCCAGTAAATGCTTATGCAGAGGCTATGTGAGATTAAAGCCCTCCCTTTATAATATATTGTATTTTTAATGGTGTACATTTGCAACTGGCTGAGTTTGAGCAGCAAATTCATTTAAGTCTACAAGGATTTTCAAAAATATATATGCAATGTCGTATGAAACTGATTGATTTTTTTGGCTTCCAAACTTGTATCTGGGTGCTAGGAAGGAAGACAGAAAGTCACCCACAGCAGAACGTGAGGACATGATTTAAAGGGGAACTGTAACTTTTTCTTTATGTTTCTTTATGTAACATTTTATTATGTTTACCTATCGTCATATTTAACAAATATGTACTTGCAAGTTGTGCAGAATAAAATAAAATGTAGAATCCCACCATCTTGGCTCAATCAGTGTTGCAAGCTCTGTCCTATGCACCTGGCGCTGGCAGTCAGTATACAGAAAGCATTAAGAGAAGAGGAGAAATGAAACAATGTCTTATTTCCCCTTCTCGTTTGCATTGTGTGTCCTGACTTTGTCTTGTCTGAACTGGATTGTGAACCTAACTCGCTAAATCGTTAATATACATTTATAAGAAAACAGAACATCTAACCAAAATATGGTTAATACAAGTTCTAGATGATTTTCAGTGATTATCAATGTTATTTAAAGGTGTAAATTCCAGAAAGTCCCAGTTCCCCATGATTGGTGATGGGTCAATATTGGAATTTCAGCTCTTAATGTAAAATAGTAGAGAGGTGTTCATGAAGATTAATGTAAAAACTAGATCTGAATGGTCTCAAGCAGAGTCAGCCACTGAAGTGAGAAGTGCCAGGAATTTAAAGTGACTTTCATATTAAATCCCCTAAGGACGGTGGGTGATCTATGCTGTCCTGGCGGGGTGGTCCCTAACACTGCAAGGCATCAAGGAACATCCCCACCATCCTTTGAACTTACCGGGTGCCTGCAGGTGGTCGCAATCCTGGGGACAGCTTGGAAGCCCAGGCAGTCCCCCTCCGGCAGATTTGGCCCTCCCGGGCCATGTGATAGCGTGGTCCTTGTGACCACATGGACGGAATGGCTGTCTGCAGCTCTGTCACAGCCTCCTACCCTGTGACTATGGGTCCCGTAATATACTTTGTTTAAAAACGCTGTTTGTGCCCGAGTGGACTTATACCAGGAACTGTTCGAACTTTCAAAGTGGCACTTTGAACTCTCGAACTCCCGAAGCCATTTAAAGTGCCATTCGACCATGAGGTGGCAGCCATCTTGTTCAGATGGACCAAAACCGCAAATAGACTTCATGGGGACTTAGCCGCGAATGCCCTGGAACTATTTTCGGCATGAAAACCTCATGGATCCCGGTCGGTCCTCCAGCGGCACTTAGCCACGATTCTATGGAACTATTTTCAGCTATGGGATCATGCCTGCGGTCAGTAAAAAATATGACTTCCCTAAAATTTCTGAACCCCTGAACTGATCTGGGTGATTTTGGGATATGTTGGTCACCCAGATCAGGGCTATCAGGGATGAAAGATTTGTGGGGATACTATGTGTTTTAGGGTACTTTTTGGGACTTTTTAGAAATGTGTGTTTTTTGTGTTTGGAGATAATTCCATTTAGTATAGTGCTTGATGCTATTATCTCCTAATTAAAGGGGAAGGCTTATTGTATTGTATGAGGGAGTGTCATACATTGTAAACGTGTTATCATTGGTTTGTAAATTTGTGTCGCTGTCCCCAACAAGGTCCATGTGGGCGTACACCTTGCTTGGGGATTATCATGAAGGGCCAGTGTGGCACTATTAAAATTGAGTTCCTGCATACCCTCAACATAGAGTATCATCTCGGGGGCGGGGCCGGACCGCCGAGCTGGACGGTCACAAGCATGAACAGCTCCTGCAATTTTCTGAATTTTAAGCCCCTAAAACAACAAATTTTAACTTAAAGCTGACCGACAGCAAGACCAGCGGCCCAAAGGAGGCACTGGATCTGGGGAGAGGCTGGCTCCTTGAGCTACAGTCCCCTGGAGGAGGAATCTTTGAAGCCCCAGATGGGGCCTACTCCGGCGGTGAGTGGGGCGGACGGCCGCTGCCCCACTATCCTGCCTAACAGTGCCTGACCTGCAGGCCCAGAGCAGAGCGGAACCGGCCCTGTTCCCCCCCTCTGGACCGGGGGGGTGATCCCGGTCCTTGCCCTGGGACATCGACCGTTATAACATAGTTAAGGCCCAGAAACGAGACCACCCGGATCGGCGACCTCTGCACCTCATACAAAATGGTGGGCGCCATGTGCGCTAATGGCAGAGGGAGGGGATATTCTTTACTCACGTACCGGCCTGACAGCATTGCAGCACCTCAGCAGGCCAGAAGCCGGCGGAGCGAAGAGGGCACAATGAGCCAGCAAAACCTTACCTTTCAGCCAAGCAGAGAACTGGTCTCCAACGTAAAGAGCCGCACAGCCCTGCCGAAAACACCGTCATACACACCTGACAGCCGGCATGCAGCGGTAGATTGGGAAGCACACAGAGGAAACTGGCAGAGCAGAGACTTACATGGTTGTTTTGCCTATGTGGCCCGCGGAAATAAACCTGCAGAATTTGGGGACTACACAGGCGAGCTCCAGCACCACTGATGAACTGACCTCACTAACCAAACTGGAATTCGGCCGCAAGGGCCTTGAGGTGATCATCTTGTCTCCCACAGTTCTGTCCTTAGACATTCTACTCTTGCCAGCCACCTGACAGAATAGAACTGTGGCCTGATGTCTCTATTAAAATAAAATTACACGGATGTGAACTGTTAGACACCTACCAAATGTTGTGCCCTCAGCTTAACTTGACTCAGCCAGAAAGCCTCTGCCAGCCACATCATTTTATGTTGTTTTTCAGTTTAATTTGTTTTAGCTTAATTTGTTTAGCGAAAGTGCCCCAATAATTTCTGTAACAGGGCCCGGTCTCCCAGAGGTAATATCAGCTTGTACTCAACTACGTCTTTATTAGCCTATTATTACAGCCTGTAATGATGCAAGTCCTTAGCAAGCCATGTCTTAAAGTGATGTACAATGCCTGGCCATCTCGACATGGTATAATATGCATGTATGTAAATGCTTAATAACTTTCATTCATCCTTGTGGCACGCAGGCTGAGATTCAGTTCATTTTTATTATTTGTTTCTTAACCATGTACCTGCATTTAAGCTAAATGTCAGTTAGACGTTACTGCAATGAACGCATACTAAAATACTCATACTAAGCTTGTTCTCTCTTGATAACCAACATATAAAAAAAAAAAATGTGCATTTATTTTATATGCCACAACTGTTCTACTCTGTATATGTTGAAACATGCTACTGCTGTTGGGGCATGGCATATAAGCTTGTTATACTATCTCATGCACAGAAAAATAAAGAATTAAAAAAAAAAAACATAGAGTATCATCTCATGTGTGGGGGAAACGGCTGTATCTACCTTGGGGATTGCTATATCTCTATACTCCCCTGGGATTATAATCACTAGCTCTTTTAAGAGCTGTTCCTGCTACGCTCTCTGGAGTAGGAGAGGTTCACCCACTGGAAGCTGGAGCCTGGTCTTGGGTCCAGGGTGGGTGGAGGACGACGAGTTCCCAGCCAAGTTGTAACACAGAACATGGGATCTATAGTGCTGGTGGTGTCTGGTGTGGCGCTTGAAGTCCTCGGCAAACACTAGGAGCATCGACTGACAGAGGCACCTGGTCGGGGGTCCAGGCGGTCCATCACAAAGCCTATCTGATGACAGAAGTTTTCCAGTTTGGACCTTTAATTTTAAATTTACTTGAACTAACTTTGAATTCTGTCTTTAGTGAATAACCCTGTAAATTTTATTGACCTGCCAACTTTAAGAGTTTGTTTAACTAACCTCACATTCCATTTGGACTTTTGTAGAACGAAAACGTGATTAATAATAATATTAGTTATGTTTGTTTATTATCTTTTAATATTGCCTCTTACTTACTATTAGTAATTACAGTAAACAAGACATTGTGAAATAAATTTATTACAAAAAAATTATTTACTTGATAATATTCTGAAGTTTACCAGTCATGGCAAATTTTATATTTTTTCAGTCATGTATAAATTACCACTTTCTTGTCTTGGAACATGGCAGAAAAATAGTGAGAAATTATTCAATATTGAGGCATTCTTTAGATCAGGGGTTGGGAACCTTTGGCCCTCTAGATGTTTTGGACTACATCTCCCTTGATGCTCTGCAAGCATTATGGGAAATGTAGTCCAAAACATCTGGAGGGCCAAAGGTTCCCCACCTCTGCTTTAGATGGATAACTATATTTGATGATATTGACAAAGGGTTTATTTAATAATGTCTGAAATGTTGTTGTTGATAATGTTTTCTGAATAAATGAGACAATTGCAAAATGTTACAGGAACAAAAGGCTGATGAGGACCCTGCTCAAACAAACTTACAGTTTAGAGGAGGTGGGGTATAAAAACACAACATGACCCGGATTGAAATAGAACAAATAACAAGGAGGGAAAGTAGCAGGACTGGAAGGTGACAGTGGAGTGCGGCCCTTTAATAGACAGAGAAATAAAACAAAGACTGGGTGCTTAAATAGGATATAGGGTGTTTGAAATTGCTTCACACTCTGGTATAATTCCCAAGTGTTACCAATAAGAAATAGTGTGTAGTGATGAGTGGAGCAAAGAAAAAACACCAAGTATAGAGAGGATGAGGAAAAAATAAATAAAAATAAAGTACAATACAGACTTTATACTGGTATGCAGGTTCCTCCAAACGATGTAGTAATATATAAAAAAGAAAAAAATATACAATAGTAGTGCAGATGGTTAACACTTAGAGAAACTGTATTCCTCATCTATTAAAAAGAACTTGATGTCACTTGCTGCAACCTTATTCATAATAAAGTGCTATCAAATATAAGTGCAAAATGACATGGATTTATTGTCTGCTACATGCAGGGAAAATACATCAAAACGAAACAGATAAAAATTGTATATATACTAAATAAAAATAGTGTTAAAAAAGAAGGCTGGTTGGCCGCTTACTAAATATGATGGTGAGTTAAAACTTAATAGACAGCCAGAGACAGAAATGTAAAATAGAAGTTACTCTGCAAGGCCACAAGCTTTTCTGAAGAGGTGGGTTTTAAGAGATTTCTTAAATGATTGAAGACTATGGGAGAGTCTGTTGGGGGTAGGCAGGCTGTTCCAAAGGAAAGGAGCCACCTGCAAGAAGTCCTGTAAGCAGGGACAGACTGACAGCCTTCTGGGCCCATGGGCAAAATGACCTCTTGGGTCCCTTATACACACATTTTATTATATATATATATATATATATATATATATATATATATATATATATATATTATTTATTTGTGATCACACTGTTGGTTCTTGCACAGAGACAAGCACACTACACATATCTCACTACAGAAAGCTCACTACAAAGCTTACTGATACAAGATCACAGCTCACCACAAACAGCTTACTGACATGCACACAATGTCATTACAGACAAGCTCACTGACACATTCACAAGCTCACTCACAGACACACAAGTTCACTACTGAAAAATCACTACACACAGCTTACTACAGAAAGCTCACTACATACAAGCTCACCCACGGACATTCAAGCTCACTGTAGACAAATCACTACACAATGCTCACTAAACACATATACCAAGCTCACTACAGAAATCACATTGACATATACAAGCTCACTACAAACATCTAACTACACATAAACCCACACAGGTCACTATAGACAGCTCACTGACACACACACACACACAAGCTCACTACATACAACTTGATACAGAAAGCTCAATATCACACAAACACAAGCTCACTGAGATACACACAAGCTTACTGACACACAAACAAGCACGCTACACACACACACAAGCTCACTGACACACACAAGCTCATTAAACACAAGCTCACTGACACACACAAAAGCCCACTGACACACACACAAATTCATTAAATACAAGCTTACTACACACACAAGCTCACTAAACACACACAAGCTCACTGACACACACAAGCTCACTGACACACATACACACAAGCTCACTCACATACACACAAGCTCACTAAACACATTCAAGCGCACTAGTACACAATATCACACTGTCACTCACCTTTTGCATGGAACTTAGGCTGTCCCTTTCAGCATGATTGGCTGGCTGAAGCTGGGGGCCGAGTTATACGTTTTTTTTTAACCCCACAGAGGGGAGGGGCTGAGGGAGGAGGGAATTTTCTCTCCTCTTATCTAACATAGAGCTCTCCCACCAGGGCACTGAATAAGCAAGTAGAGCTTCCCGCCTGTCTCACACATTGCTGCATAACTTTACCCTGAGCTGGTTGTGGAGATCTTCTGATCTCCCTAGCCCGGCCATAGCTGCTCCAGGCCCCTGACTGCCACGGGCCCTGAGTTTATGACCGATATGCCCAAATGGTCAGTCTGACCCTGCCTGCAAGCACCGGTTAGCAGTAAGGGTGCGAGCAGCAGACCGAAGAAGTACACCGGCAGAGCAGATACCTAAAAGGGACATTCCTATGAATCAGTGAAGAAATGTAATAGGGGCTAGAGTTGTTTAGCGCTTTATAGGTAAGGGTTCGTATTTTAAATTTACACCTATAGTGCACAGGAAGCCATTGTAAGGATCTGCAGAGTGGTGAGGTGTGAGAGGAGTGACTGGAGGGCAAAATCAGCCTGGTTGCAGCATTCATTACAGACTGTAGTACAGCAGTTCAGTTTATGGGGAGACCAATTTAAAGAGAATTACACTAATCAACTAGAAATTACTAGAGCATGAACAAACTCCTAAGCAGTATCTTGCATACGCAACGGGCAGACAATGTTTTTAAGCTAGAATCTTCAGGATGTAGCAACAAACTAGATATGAGGTATAAAGAGGAGGTATAACTAGGAATCCCAGGGCCTTGGTGCAAGAATCAAGTATCAAAGAAGGTCCCCATTATCACCTCTCCTTGCACCCCTTAAGCAGTACACCTGAGTGATATGTGTGTGGCTGCTGAGTGTGTCAGTTCCCCCTCCAGGCACAGTATATTTTGACAGAGTAAGCACTTGCTGTCTGGTTAAACCGGTACCTACTCTTCCTTACCGCATTGCTCCCTGCATCGTGGGGAACCATAAGAAGGCCAGCCAAGTAGCACTTTGGGGCCCGGTCATACTTGCATCCTTAGCAACCACTGTTGTTTCAACAATGTTCACCACATTCTAAGAGATTCCTAGTACCTGCATATCCAAAGATGGACACATAAACAGAGCAAAATGTTTACCATAGAAAAATAGATTGCTAACAAAATATGAATAAAAACAAAAGACATATTTAATGACTGACTCACTAACATGTCCACAATTATGGGACACATTCTATCTGCTACAGAAACAGAATGGCATATTTGAATAAAACAGATTGGTTGGTCAGTTACAAGACCTCTGTACCAATGCTAATACCCACCTCAACATCAACCAGTGCACAAGCCACTTCAACTGCAACACCAGTTGCTCACTGTAATCATATTCTAGACAACATGAGGTAAAAGAGTAAAACAGGCCACCTTTCTCTCCATGTCATTTTTGCAGATTATTTCTGCTTGTTAAACTAAAAAGAACTGCCTGTGTCTTCTTAGGAAGTCATTCTTTTTATGTTTTTGGTATATCATAACGCTGCTATGTAAATAAGAGATGTGTAATTATCTGGTGATTTTATTATTACATACAGTACATTTGCAGGTTGATTATGTATGGAACACAATCTTACATTATCTTTGACATGTCATCATTTTTATTCCTCTGCTGGGTTTCCGCAATAGCTTTAATAAAGGTCTGAATACTAAACCCCAACCATGCAATATAGATCAGAGGAGTAATGAAAAAAAAAATGAGAGATATATCACCAGTTCTTACAGATGGCTAGGTTTAAAGGGACCTTGAAAAGGATGAAATAAATCTTCAAGCATGCACACTGAGTCAGAATTCTCACCAGTCTCATAAATATCGAGATATACAGTATCAGTATATAGCAAATCAAAGTCAGGATTATGAATAGCAGCTGAAATGAGGACACGCTTAATATCGAATTGAAACAAATATAGTAAATCTGTTGCACTCTATGGATTTAGAAAACAACAACAAATAGAGGAAACGGATGGATTATCATATAAAGATAAACCCTTTAACCCCTTAAGGACCAAACTTCTGTAATAAAAGGGAATCATGACATGTCACACGTCATGTGTCCTTAAGGGGTTAAGGATAGGGATATGCGAAAGAGTCAAGCCACTTGCAGAACCCAAGAGAATTAAATACTCATGTTTAGCTAAAAGGCCTGCTTGAGTCAGCACACCTCTAAAATTGAAGTCTTGTTGAGAAAGTGGCAGAAAAGATGCACAGGAAAAAAATTAAGTTGTGGAAAATGAATTACTTCAAAAGTCAAAAGCTGTTTTTTGACTGATAAGTGTAATCTGTCATATTATCAAATGATCAAAGGATTCAGAGCTTTGCATATAAATTATTTAGTTATGGTACTTGGAAAAAAATAATATTTCATGCCAAGATAAATTTTTCCAATTAAATATTTTAAATAAGAAACACATTTTCATAAATGTTTGACATTTTGAGTAAAGTATTTGTGGATAGACTTGTTATCAATCTATAGACCTCTCACACTTCTCTGTCTACGGGCGTGCAATAAGGTGAACATAGAATCCTTTGTCCCAATGAGTAAACAGCAATAGTGCCGTGATGATTGATCACACTGTATTGAAGTTTTATTGTAGAGCACCACCAGTATGACTAATACCCAAATTTGTAGCCAAAAGATAATTTCTATAAGAACTGTAGTCATACTGTGAGTGCA